>NC_065508.1:7252548-7393558 GCF_006386435.1 Epinephelus moara | reverse complement strand
AGTGCATCACAAGGAGTGAAGTTGCGTCTTCTTTTCCTCGCATATGACGGTTCGGGTTCATTCTCTCCTGTTGCGTGGTAAGTGTGGTCCATTCGCAAACTTTATAACTAAAAAAACTTTTCACTACTCTCTATCGATGAACTACTAACACTCTGCTGTTTCCTCCTCCTTATTCCTTCCTTCCGCTGTCTTCGTTGGTTCATTTATACACGCGAAATGCGTTCTCTGGCTGGCCGGATTGTCTGCTCGGTCTGCCGTACATACATGGCGGCGCAAGATGGCGACCTCTCTAAAGCAAGGCCCTTGCTATATATATATATATAAAAGCATAATTATAAGGCTACGAAAACCAAACGAATTTTATTTTATAGCGATTATACACTTGTATAAACATATTAATGGGTAGAATATTCAGATTCAGATTCAGATTCAGATTGACAATAAACCATGCCAAATATTACACACTGGCCCTTTAAGGCCCTACATTCTTGAAGAATGTTTGCCTTTTTTTGGATTCTTCGTTCACAGTGGAGGTATGCCAAAAAAACAAGGTTTTCATCCCACATTCACTATAACACAGGGCGAGTAACTGACATACAAATGACCATTTGCAGGATGAAGTATTCCTTCAATGCTGGTTTAAACTTTTGAAGAAGAAACAGAGCGTTCAGCATCCCTGGAAAAAGTGTGACAGAAAAAAAGAGGACTCTACACTGTATTCATTTAGTTGCTGAATCAAATATCTAGATTACCAAATCCCAGATTCATTTCACTGCTATGACTGTGTCACATATTTGTGGACTAAACCTGGTTGTTATGGTCTGTTTCAGTAAGCACAAAAGCCCTCTATGAAGGTGTGAAAGAGGCTTTCTACCCACCATGCACCCACAAACAAACAGAGGATCAGCACCATAAAAAGGGACCTTTTCAAAAGCGTCATGCAAAGCTGGAAGGCTTGCTGTGTTTAAAAAATAAAACATTTTTTGTACTCTTGATAGCGCTTTGAAAAGTGCTTGCACTTCAAAACTATTACCAGCAGCCGAACATGGGAGTGCGGCGTGAGCTATTTTTGGGGCACACAGCATAACTAAAGCAATGACAAGCCAGCTGTGTTTCCACAGCTTCATGTAGGGAGGAGGCAGTGGAGGGTGAGGAGGGAAAGGAGGAGGGATGAGAAAGCAGTGGTGATTTAATTTAACTGGCCTCATTCAAACCTAAAGTTTACACAAAGTACCTCCTGGGTTTAGGCGTAAGCTCTCTGCTGGGAAGCTGTGATGTTATGTTTTGTTTAGGAGTACAGGGAGGATTGCAGTAAAGGAGAGTTAATCAAAACTTAACTATGTAGAGGAACAAAAACTAGTGGGTTAGGGTTAAATTAAACTAATCTGATAGTGTCAAACAGTTTCATGGGGACTGTGAAAACTGGTTTGAGTACCACTGAAGCTCTGATACATTTTGGCCTGTGTGGTTTATCTTTACCTTTTTATTTCTTTTCAGTTGTCTGAACTGCACAGACAACTTAGCAAGGGTTAAAGTTAGTTACCTATATGTTGTATCTGCTCTGGGACACTAGCTAGTTAGCTAAATGTTGTGTGAGTAATTTAGTCATGTACAGTGTGTACTAATTAGCATGTGACTGTATTAAAAAGTCCTAATGAGACACTAACACAACACAAAATGACTGTGGACTCATTTCAAACTCCACTGACAGCTGAGGGAAGTTTTCCCAAAGCGAGGTTGAAGCAACAGTTTGATTTTGGCTAGCATTAGCAAGATGCTAATTAAAAAAGACACGATAGTTTTGTTTACCTCTGCTGTCCGCAGCGGGGGCGGTTTCTTCAAAGCCAGTTTGAAAGAAGTTTCCATGGCTCCGGTCATTTTCATAACTTCGGCTCAAATCCACCTTTTACTTCCTCTGTAAGGTATCCTCACTCTCACTTCTCCTGGTTGCTCTGTTAGCCGACTCGAGCTTGAACAAACTCACATCCCCGTGTGGATCTTGTCCTCGCCGAGCCGAGCCGAGCATGGATGGAGTTTACCGACCAGGAGCTCCTTCTTCTCCAGGACACACACACACACACACACACTAACTTCACTTTTGACTACTGCGCGTCCGAAAAAGAGTAGACACAACTAAAGTGTGACAGAAAGTTAAACCTACGGGACTTGGAGTCTTGAATTATGTACATGTTTGGTAAAGGAAATATCCACCTCGGTAGCTAGCGTCAGTCAGATCCAGGAGTTCAGATTTAGATCCCTCCTCCTGCAGATCTGAGTGAGCACAGTTGACGACATCTGTCTGCAAGGAGATGGTGCTGCGTTCAGATACCGTCGGAACTAAGTGAATTTAGACCACAGTGACACATTAAATGACTCAAGTGGTAGTTTTTGAATGATCATGTTTCCATACAAATTCTGTATGCACATTAAACCCTCTAGACAATGATTTGCACATTCCTACACAACTGTAGGGGCATATTTTATGTATATGTTTTCATAATGTTATTGCCATGCACCAAATCACCAAGTTAAATCTATTGAATGAGCAATATTCTTGGCAGTAAATTGTTTTTGATTCTGATTGTGATTATGAAATATTGCCAGAGAAAATTAGCATTATTTTGAAAGTTCAAAAAGAACACAACAAAAGTTTTCTTAACATACCTAAGGTGTCTTTTGTGTATTTTGTTTTCTGAGTTTTTGTGGTAAATCACCAAATGGGAAAAACTAAACTTTTAATTCCATCATTTGTATAAAGATATTTAGATTCATAAAAGTATTTTAGATTATCACAGTATTATTAAGCAGTGTGTGTGGTACAGTTTTCCTTATGTGCTCAGCTATTTAAGTTTTAGCACATACGGCTAATTTGGTTTGCCCTTTATTTGTTACAAACAAAATGCTGCAGCTGCACAGATTTTTTTTCACCAAAGACCTAAGCAACAATATGTTGTAGCTATAAACTGGCAACACAGAGTCCAGCTTTGCTCAGCTGCCAGATGCAATCAAGAAAAATCACTTAAACGTCATAACGACATAACTCTTGCTGAGCGTTGGCGAAAAGTGAAAACTACAGGATAAAGTTGTTAAAAAGCACTGTAAGAGTGGCACAAGTAGCCTGGAGATGAATCATAAAGTTATATAGAAGCAATATAGGAAGTTAACATAAACTAAGATCAGCCATCCTAAGCTACAAGTCATATTATATCAATAAAGGCTGTGTGAGCAAAATTCTTGCATGTGTTGAAGTGAGCAAGAGTGCATTTTATTGCTTATGAGTCCCATGTTTTATTCCTAAGACAAATAATGAGCTATTTATTTGTCAAAAGTCACACAGTAGTCTGGATTTAATGGTATAAAAAAGGCGCCTTTGGTTCTTACTTTTGGAGCTCGAGTGTACGAGCTTCAAAAGGAGTCCATGAACGCAGCACAGATCCTCCCTGTGACTCCTGACACTTGTGTGGTCAGGTTGCAACTACACACTCTCAAAACGCGGAGTAATCAGACTACTGAAGTTCATTGAAAGCAATAGCACAATCTAGACGTGCACGTCTTCAGGTTTAGGGTGAAGTTACAGTTAAACTTGAACTGCAAAGCCATGAGCTACTGACGCATATCCAGCTTCAACGCACTTTTCAGAGTTTGATCTAAATTTAGATGAAACGCTTGATTTATCCACCAGTGTCTGAAGTCTCGTGTGTTTTTCTGATCGCTTCCTAAAATAGCTATTCACGTGAAAACAGCGATGTTCTCACTGACAGGACACACTCTCATTTGCTGCCAGTGTATTTGCGCACAGCCAGGACACTCCTTCCTTTATTGCATAACTGTGGTGTGTGTGTGTGTGTGTGTGTGTGTGCTCGTTTCGTTTCAGCTCCTGTGCCGTGAGGAGGGTGGGGTGGAGCCACAGCCAGTTTCAGGGTGGTAAATCCAAAAGGTGGGTGAAATGTGTGATCCAGATGGTGAGCAGTGGAAGTCAGACCACTGCTAATGTAAACAGAAGTGCTGCTGTTGTGCAGAGTTTGACTTACAGCTACTTTCCAGGTTGTTTAAAAAAGAAGTTGTCGTGAGAAACTATTCTGCATGTAGAATTTCTAAAATAAAAGACAGACAATAAAGAAAAAGGAGATTAAGACTCCCCGCAGAGCTAAAACCAGTTAACATGTGCCAGTTATACAATCTTGTGATAGTTTACTTAGTAATTGTGTGAACGCAGACAAGAAACCACAGTTGATAATCTCAGATGTGAAGAAACACAAATCTGGAGCGGCTCCCTTGAACCGGATCCAAGCCTGTGGTTGCACACAAACTTTGGGACGTTGCTTAAGTGCAACATCTTCTACACAGGTACAGAGTGTGTGGTAATATCTACAGCACACTCACTCTGGGTAATCCCACTGTGAGTACACACAGGTCAGTACAGCACTACAAAGGATTTTCCCCCCCCCTTTTCTCTCCTCATCAAATCCCTGATGTGAATTAAAGCACTTGGATCTCTGCTTTTCAGTTTCGGGAGAACGATTTTATATTCACACATCCAATATTTAACTTTTCCAGGATTTTTTCCCCCTTTCATTCTGTGACAGAGAACATTCCCAGAGACGCATAAATTCTTACCATCGGCATCTTTATTGCACAACATTCCCATAAAATTGGGAAAAAATAATCTGAGGAGACAATTCTTAAAAGACATTCTGTACAAATACATGGAAATAAACAGTATGTACAGTCTACATGAACCGTTACACATACCATGGGCAACTGAATAATTTACTCATATACAAAGCCGGAGAAGCAGATATAAATTCATACCTTTTTTTAAACATCATGGCTGGGTTGTACAAAATGTAGGCTGATACAGCGGAGCATCTTCAATGCAGTAACAAGCACGTTTATATCAATTTTACCAGCAAAAATGAGATCTCCAGAAGCTTGTGATGCATTCATGCCACATCTCCGTTAAGACTTGGGTCATATCCAGGGTGCGATTTGAGTGTATGGAAGGAAACTTACACTGCAGGGTTAGTCCTGCTTTTTTTACACAATACAAGCCATTCTCAGCCATCAACAGGCTCAAGCCTGAAACACACTCCAATTTTTAAGGAGGATTCTTTTTAAATTTGTGAACATTTCTTTCCAGAAACCATTTTTATTGAGTTGGCTGCCGGCTAAATCAAACCTTCAAACCTTCTCTTGCTATCAATATAAATTTGCTGGGCTAAAAGCACAGTTTTGTAAAGTGCTGCATGGATCAGCGTATATATTTAAATTTCAGTTCCTTCCTATGTTTGATTTTTAACTCATGTCAACCTACTGTCTGCAATTAAACAATGTAAATATAGATTCATTTCCAATGCCGTCAACCGATGACATAAAAACAATAATAACAATGACATACTTTCCTATTGGCCCCTCTGCAGCGAACACTTTATGCCCAGGAAAGAATCAAAAAACAGAAGCTGTGAAAACAACTGATCCTCCCTTTCTTACGCTCAGCAAATCGCACCCTGGCTATATGGCATAACAACCAAAATCATCTGTCACTGTCATGGAAAACCAAACAGAACACAAAAGGAAAAAAAAAAAAAGTGTGCTACCATAGTTTTGTACTTTGCGTGTTTTAGTGAGAATAACCGTCGTAGAAACATGTTTGAAAATAGTGTTAACCGATACACATTTCAATCCGCTGTAAGGCCTCCTGTGTTCCCCCTCTCGTCTCTCCGCAGCAAACATCGAAGCCGTAAACATCGTAAAAAGGTGGCGAAGCTATAAAAGTGTGAAAATATTTCAGCATTTTGGTTTTAAAATATATATACGTAGATGATGCGTGTTTTAGCTTTTCCACAGTAGAAAGGGACCCTTCTCCTCCCTTGATCACATTCTGAAGCAAAAATATGTGTAACGATCATCTTTAAGGAATTTAACAACTTTCCCTTCTTCTTTTTTTTCTCTTTTTCCAAAGAACACAGCATAGAGTCTGCACGCAGCTGACGCTGACATTCCTCTGATTAAACATGTTAAAAAGTATACCTCAGGGTTTCCTATGGGGCGACTGTAAATGTGTCATCCACAGCCCACATGAAGATCTGAGGTAGTGCTGTACCTATGATAAGAATGTCAAAGCCACTTTTAGCCGTCTCAAAACCAGTTTGTCAAACCAAAAATCACGGTGTGCATCGATTACCCCCATGCGGCCAGAAAATAGGCTTTTAAGTCAGGCGTGCATTGCAATTTGACGAGAAAATAAAATGTGTCATTGAGATATCTCAGGGAAAATTTGGCTTGTAAACAAACACATGAAGATAAATGAAATAACATAGTTGGCATGAGATTGATAAAGTTCTCAATGATATTTACGTCAAAGCAATGTTTAAAAATGTCCATCGGTTTCCTTTAAAATGTAGTCCGTCACTTCGTACGACTGGGTTTAAGATTGTACAGAGAAAAAAAAAAAAGTAGTAGAAGAAACAAAGTCCATTGTTGTTATACTGTAGATATCCTTAAAGTTTTATTCTCATCTGGAAAAAAAAAAACATTATAAAGTCTTTGGCTTTTGTGTCCAAAAATAAAAGAGTCCTGTTTTAAAAGAAACATTCAAACAACTGAAGAAAGGTGACGTCAGGGATGCTTCAGTCATCCGCAGAGCCTCGCTCCATCTGTGGGACTGTGGTCTTTAGCTCCCCCCTGTGGTGCAACAGCAGCATCGCACCAAATTCAGCAGCAGTGGTGGTGGTGGTGAGCGGAGGCGCTGGCTGTGGCTGTGGTCCGTGAAAGACGTGCACTGCTCAGGCTCGAAGCAAAGAAGCCGCTTGGCCCAGGCACGGAGGTCAGGAAACCATGTTGGGAGGGGGGAGGGGGGGGGGGGGGGGGGGGGGGGGGGGGGGGGGGGGGGGGGCCAGCTGCGAAGCATGGACGGCCAGAGGATTTTGGGGCCAGAGAGGCACCAGCCAGGTCTGACTGGCTTCCTCAGGCAGCTCGATGCTTGGGACCTCAGTGCCATTATAGTCTCATAGTAGGATCTGGGCCACGTAGGGGGAGTGAGTGCTGGCCACTGCGGCCAACAGGGGGAGGTCGCTGGACTCGATTCTGCAACGATACCAGAACAACGATCAGGACATAGTAAGAGCCAAATGCCCTACTTAAAGGCAAAAAAGCTGTTTGGCATTGGCAGAGAAGATTTGGCAAATTTTTCATGGGTGCAACACACATACTCAACTCTGCTGCTCATCCCATAAATGCATGTTCCTAACAAATGTGGCACCATTTAAAAGGGAAATAAATAGGCTTTCCAAGGGCATAAGATTTATTGCCAAGAAGCATTGTTACAGCAAAGAAATAATCTACCAAACACAAAGTTCCAAACTCCTGCATCTGTTGCCTCTGCTTCGATGTATACATTAATATGGATAGGTTTTTCATTAACAGATGTCCTGTGTAGTGTCCTTGTTAACAAAAAAAGTTTTGTTCACATTCGGTATTCTACACTAAAACACACTGTGGAGTCTTACAAAGATGTTGAGTGCACTTCCTTCCTCATAAAAAAAATTGCAAAGCTGACCGTTCCTTAAGATTTAAAGCCTGCATTGTTTGCTTTCCCATTTAATCACTCCTCTTCTTCATTGCTGCCATCTGTTGACTACTGACTGGACTATCACATCACGTCACCCACGTTAGTCTGTATTTGCATCCCCATGGGTGTGCATGTGACAAACAAAACAGGCACCCGATCATAAAACAGCTTTCTAGAGGTAAAACGTCCACAGGGTACGTTTCACTGATATAATCAGAACTTTAATGTGCAGCTTTACAGTGCATGTGAGTTGAGAAAAAGGTTAACTGCTTACCCTAAGACCATGCCCAGTTCTTTCACATGGACTCTTGTCTGGCCCTTCAAATACTCAGCAAGCATCTTACTCTTGAAGTAGATTTCCTGCAGGCGGTCCTCAAGGTGCATTATACACTAAAGAGGAAGAAGAACACAGTTGGTAAAGCACAGGAATCAAAGTGGCAATTGCTGTATACTGACAAATAATCCGTGTTTGACTGAAAGGTGTAACATACAAAGTTGGGTGAGAGGTTGAGTTTGTAGAGCTGGTGAGTGGACTGCAATAAGCTGGACACCAGGCTGGACACCAGGACTTCCTTCCCCAGCTTGTTGACGTCCGTGGCTCGTCTCTGACTGCTGGCCACCTGCACTGTCCACTTGTCTGTGTCTGCTACAATGCAGACGGCTTCCGCTATGGGCTCATCCAGTACTGGATGCTGCAGAGGACAAGAACATTCATTTCTTTTAACCAATAAAACAAATGCAAAAAGGAAAAAAGTGTTCTTCACATGTTAATACACGCCTCAAACTCCAAAACAAATGATACATAACAGAGCTATGAGGCAAGTGCTTGTTTTACAGTGACAGTGCACACTAAGGATGTTTGAAATGTTTGAATGTCAGTGAAAACAACAGGTTCAAACACTTCAGTCCTTTACCTGAACAGCATGGGTTAATTCAGCCATGAGGCTCTGCCGTAGCTTATCATCGCTGGGCAACCCATGCAGTACAAAGTCTGGCACATAGGTGGGGCAGTAGCCTCCAAACAGAGACCGGCCAAAATTGGCAATGCTTGGCTTTGAGAAGTTCTCCACCAACTTTGACCTGTAAAATCAAACACATGACATGAGATGTTTGGGGTTTTTTTGGTTTTCAAAAGATAAAGACAGTTTATTATTCTCACTTATTCCCTGTTATCAGTATGGCAATAATTACTGGTTACAATTAAAGCACTTCATACCTGCTCACTGTTTATGAACAGAAAGAGAAAGTCAGCAAAGAAGTCTATGAATGAATGTGTCAGTCCTCTACTCACCCCGGGAAGGGCACCAGCACTTCCTCCTGCCAGTCCTCGGTTTCCTCGCTCTCACTGTCCCCCAGCGCGCTGTCTGAGCTCTCGTTGCGCGGTATCTCCCAGTCGTTGACAGGCACCGCTTTACGCTTTTGGTCCTCTTTGCTGTTGATGCTCCCATCCTGTGGGATGGGGACTGACAACAGAGGACCCTTGTCCTGCTCAGCAGAACAGCCCCTGCAACAGCAGGTGTCAGAGGAATCTGTAGACCCACACCTGCACCTCCTCTGGGCATCCAACAAAGAGTCTCCCTTCCTGCTGGACCCAACCTCTCCACTACCTGAACCTAAACAGAGTCCCAAACCTTGACCCCGACCCGCACTCTGAAAACTGTGACTCCCCAGCTCACCAGATTGGGGGACTCCCGAGGGGTCTAGCAAGTCTTTGTGTATACTGCATGTGGAGCTGGCCTCCTGTTGTTTAGCCAAGTCGTCTATAGTCCTAGTCTCCACAGGGTTCTCCAGGCTGAAATACTCATCAAAATCGTCCATACAGTTTTGACTCCACTGGGGCATTTTACTGGACACCCGCTGTAGGGCTGGAGCCACCTTGGTCTGTTTGGTTTGGTCCTCTGTTGCACTAGTGTTGCTGGTCTTTGAATCCGCTCCTCTCAGCAGCTGCTGCGGTTGCTGTTGATAATGTTGCCCATGATGATGCTGTTGTTGCTGCTGCATTGGGAACAGCTGCTGGTGTTTCTTGAACTTTTTAATATCCTCATCCATCTTTCTCCTGCGGCTCTCTGTGTCCGACTCAGGGGACATGGAGTCTCCAATGAGGAAAGTGACTTTTGTTGCTGGCTCCTCTTCTTCTGTTAGAGTCAAAGCCATGGGCCCCGTCACAGTGCTTCCTGGTATCACTGGTACTGGCACTGCAGCAGCCAGGTTCTTATCTGGGGGCTTCTTCTCTAGAGGGATCCCCAACGGTCGAGGACCCAGCACTCTGGTGGGCTGGTTCCCCGTACCTGCATCCATCCCAGTCTCTGCCCAAGAGTTTTTACTCTCTGTGGTCAAAGGTGTCGGGGATGGACTTGATGCAAGTGTTGCGGGTATGGATGGGACAATAAGTTTCAGGTCTCCCTTGGTCTCTGTATCCAGCACACAGACCTGCTCTCTCGGGGATGCCGAGCCAACACGCAGCACCGTCTCCAGTCTGGCCTCTGTGGCCAGTGGGCTGCTAGACTCCCTACGCATCTCCCCAGGTTCAGCTGCTTCTGTAGTCCTGATAATAGGGTTGT
Organism: Epinephelus moara; assembly: GCF_006386435.1. NCBI lineage: Eukaryota > Metazoa > Chordata > Actinopteri > Perciformes > Serranidae > Epinephelus > Epinephelus moara. The sequence goes on along the minus strand of NC_065508.1, from coordinate 7,383,427 downwards.
TACCCTGGCTGTGTCCTGACTGAAGCACACTGCTCCTGGACCCTTGACTCTCACTGCTGTCCTCCTCCTCCTCCTCCTCCTCCTCCTCCTCCTCCTCATCCTCCTCCTCCTCATCTTCCTCCTTGGGTGTATCCCCAGCACCATGCTCCACTTCTGTGTCTGTGTATGTGCTGCTCTGGAGGCTATTGTCTGAAGGGTAGCTGCTGTCCTCCGCGTCAGTCTGCCGGCCGTGAGCCCCTTGAGACAAGTAGTCCCCGCTGGGTTTATGGACGGTAACCAGGACATAGTCCGATTCCTCCACCTCTCCTTTCCTTAGGGAGGTGGTGATAAGGGAGCCGGGCATGACAATGGCCTCATCCTCAGCGCTGTCCAGCATGTGGGTCTCTAGCAGCTCAGAGCAGCGGATGAAGTAGGTGAGGACGTAGAGGAGTCTCTGGACCAGCTCCTGTCTGCGGCCTACCACCACTGTCCTTGATAGCCGCACCGGTGACCCAATGGACCCGTACAGGTCTCCTACACAGTGATAGGAAAAGGAAAAAAAACATGAGCTAAATGAGTCTTTAGATATATCACTTAATTTTTTTATTTTTGCAAATGGCAACTTCCCAAACTCATAAAGATATGTTAAAACAATTGATTCTTCTTTTTAAAATTAACATCTGTACATTTATTTCCCAGTGTGCAGTTCTCACCTACGAGCACCAGGTGTCACCATGAACTCACTTTCTGTATGAGTCCCATGTCACTTGAGGTGAAAGTGTGTTTAAAGGATATCCTTACTTGCTATATGCCCCCATCAATCACATACAGCTATACAAACAGTATGCAGAAAATATATAAGAAAAAAAGTCAAGCTTACTGAGGGTGTGTGTGTGTGTATGTCTCACCTAGCTGTGCCCAGAGTGGGTTGTAGGGGTGCGTCTTTGCCAGCATGTCAACACTCTTGGAAGAGTGTTTCTCCAAGAAGATCTTGATTGGGGGCTGCCCGTTGGGCATGACAGTGGGCACCCAGGCCAGATGATTGGTGAGGACAGCGGTCAATAATGCGGGGAGGAATCTGGAATAATAGATTTGGTATGGTCAGCAGACAGCAGAGGAGAATCCAAATTATTTCCTAGCTGAAATGTCTCTTAGTTTCCCTCCTGACCCCGTGTGGTTGGGGCAGATGTTTCCCGATATAGGAAAACTTCAGTCAGATGTTTTCTTGCTCTACTGGACACCACATACACACATCCATTGTTTGCAGCATATACAGAGTGAATGACTCGCACATACGCACACAATCTATTAGCATGATTCACTTCTCAGTCCTGACCACAAGTGTCTACTTCCCTTCCTGTCTCATGACTCAACACTGTAATGGTGGTCAAGTTCAATCATGTGCTAAACACAGTTGTGACTGCGGCAGTCATCAAAACCATGTCATGGGAATACTGCCGGGATGCCTCAGAGAAGACGTAATGTTATACAGTAGGATGAGAGGTTGCCGCGGAGACACCATGCTTCAATCAAGAGTTATCATTATGCAGAAGTAGTTGCGGGTTTTCTCATTCTAACCAGTGCTGGGGGAAATAGTGACTATTACTGAGATGGCATGCTGATAAAGGAACACCAGTTTTTGCCTAGGTGATGCAGTTTCTACTTGAGATTAACATTTATTTTAAAGGTTGTTAACGTTAAACACGCAGTTTTTCTATTATTTTCAATACAACTATTTGCTGTTGGAGCCAGAAACACATTGAACGATATCGTCATAATCATGATTTATTTAAGGCACCAATCAAGCAACAACATCAAATATTCTGCAGGCTTCTAAGTTTAATAGTTGGTCTAAGAGCTTGATTTATTCGACAGTAATCAAGATTAGAAAACACATATCTTTTTAAAACGTTCCCAACTATTCCTTTCCTTTAAGATCAATTTGATGTAATCATTTAGTTCCGAGTACTGAATGCTACTTAAATAAACCGTACTGAATACTGCTGCTATGTTCAATAAAGGCCTTGCTACCAATTCATATATGTACAATTAGCAGTGGTTTGACGTGGCTTTGTAACAGCAACAATAAGCAATTAGAGACTGGCAGGGATCTTCTCATTCACAGCTCCCTCTGAGGCAGACAAACAAATGCAGAGAGGGTGAAACATTCATAGTGTGAGCGTGTGCTTGTGTTTAAGTGTAAGAAAAGGAGAGAAAGGCCATGGACTGTGTGAATGTGGGAGATGGAATGAATAGAGTGTGTGAACCTGCATGTGTTTTCCTGAGTTGATTCGCTCGTCCAGGAAGTACGAGCGCACAAAAGATGTGGAAAAACTGAGCATGTGAAACATTTCTGAGCGCTGCTGTGCGTGTCTTTCCCTCTTTATATTTGCAAGCTTGCTTGATTCCTGTTTGCTCTATTACTGCTTTCCGGCTCAGAGAAAATCAACTGGGGGTGAAGGGTCTGGTTTCCACAATAGGTGGCTTTGCTGTGGCCACATGACTGTTCAAAACCACTGTGCAATATGATAGGTGTGAGTCTGAAAATGCATTCTAATGTAGTTCTTTTTCTTTTTAGAAATGCAGCGACTGATGGCGGACTAGGTGTGAGTACAAGTGGACACTCAACTGGTTCTTGGAGGCCTGCTCCATCAGCAGGGAGAGCTCCCTCATGAAGTGACCGCAGAGCTGGTTCTTCTCCGACGCTCCAGACATCATAGTCAACCAGACGGGCTCAGCCACTCGGGGCATGGTGTAGAGGTCGCAGATGGTCATCCTGTAGATGAGGTATGGCGAGGGAGGGATGAAAGAGGGAGAGGGCATGGAGAGAGCGAATGAAAGGGAAGGAGGGGAAAAAGAGAGAAAACAGACAGGGAGGGGGAACAGACGTGTTATTGTCTCTCGGGGTAAACAAAAGAGATCTCAGTTCACAGAGCTTCGCTGTCTGCACTGAGGCCATGGGAGACCCTGGTTGTGTGTGTGTGTGTGTGTGTGTGTGTGTGTAACAGTCCGACGAGCTTGCACACACTCACACACACACACACAACCCTGTCTCTGTACAGTGCGCATGTGTGCTTGTATCTATCTGTATGTAGCTCAGTTGGTGCATTTGTCCATTGAGAAGGACTGGAGTTTCCATGGAACGTGGGGCGTGTTGGTGAGCATGTCTCGGCTTAAGGCCAAGCTTTGACACAGAGGCAGAGGGGAATCTCTGCAGCCCGAGGAATGTGGAGAATCAGGCGTTTTCAGTCGGAGCTGAAATATGGGCTGCAGCTGGTGGATTCTGGGTTTGAAAATGCAAAACTGTTTGGAAAATCAAAAAAAAGATGTGCTTACTCTAACTCCATGCAAACATATAAAGTGAATCCATACAACTGCAATCTTTAGCAAACACAGATAATGCACGCGCATAGCCAGGCTAATTTAAAGTAAACTATAATAAACGTAACCAGCTGCTATCACCCCAGGTTATCTCTCAAGACTTTGCAGGTCCTACTGATAAGGAATAAAAACTTAGTGCTGTTTTTCAAGCTTCATGTAGAGGAAACTGCAGGTCTTAGATTGTAAACAAGGTTAATTCTGCAGTATACTCACAACCTCTTTGACCTATAAAGAACCTGCTGACAGAGGAGATGTGGACAGGCTGCATGCTGAGAGAAAACGCAGGTGTCACACACTGAATGTGACCTTCACTAGCTCTTCAAAATTCCAGTAATCAAGCTAGTCTAGGTTGAGGTATATTTTCAAAGAAAACAGGAACACTGTGCAATTTTTGTTTATGAGTTTATGAGAAGAAGTTAACTGGATGCAAAAAGAAGAACTAACGACTTCAACTGCATCGCAATATAGTTGTTGCAAGGAGTTCTTTTTTGACTTAACTGTTAAGTGTTGTAACTCCAAACCACCTCTGTAGATTCATAGCAACACAATGATAGTTACTGTGGTCGTGTGTAAGGATGCAAATACTGAGAAAATTGCTTGATTGACTGTCTTTACGTTTTCTTTAATAGCTAAATGTTGCTTTATAATGTAAATTAAGCACAAAAAGTAAGGAAATGTGTGTTTGGTAGATTGTGTCTTTGTTGTAACAATGCTTCTTGGCAATAAATCTTATACTGTTGGAAAGCCTGTTTATTTCCCTTTTAAATGGTGCCACATTTGTAAGGAACATGCATTTGTGGGATGAGCAGCAGAGCTGAGTATGTGGGTTGCGCCCATGAAAAATTTGCCAAATCCTCTCTGCCAATGCCAAACAGCTTTTTTTGCTGTTGACTCTTGTTTGGTGTTGTTTGGTGGATTGGATGATTGAAGTCTGAAGAAACAAGATGTATTGGCAATTTAACAATTTATTCATTTAACAGACAGGAGCCTCAGTAGCGTGTGGAAGAACCATACACAGCCACAACAGCCCGGCACCTCCTCCTCATGCTGGTCACCAGCCTGATCACACACTGCTGTGGGTTGGCATCCCATTCTTCAACCAGAATTTGTCGCAAGTCAGCCAACATGGTTGTGTCAGTCACTCTGGCATGAACAGCACACCCAAGCTGATCCCACAAGTGTCCAATGGGGTTGAGGTCAGGACTGCTGGCAGGCCATTCCATCCCCTCCACTCCCAAATTCTGGAGGTAGCCTCTGATAAACCCCGCTCGGTGGGGGCGAGTGTTGTCATCCTGGAGGATAGAGTTCAGTCCCAGACTGTGGAGATATGGGATTGCCACTGGTTGCAGAATTTCATCTCGATATCTCTCTGCATTTAGATTGCCTCCAATGATGACAACCCTGATTTTTCCAGTGAGGGAGATGCCGCCCCACACCATCACACTGCCTCCACCAAAAGATGTTACTCTATCAGTGCAGCAATCAGTTCTCCGTATCTTCTCCACACTTTGACCCTACGATCCAACCTCCGTAGGGCAGAATCAGGACTCATCGCTGAACATAACATTCCTCCACATGTTCAGGTCCCAGTGCACGTGTTGCAGACACCAGCGCAAACTGGCCTGATGGTGAAGGGCAGTCATGGCAGGCCTCCTGGCAGCCCTATGAGAACGGAGATTGGCTGCGTGAGATCTGTTCCAGATTTGTCTGGCCAGAGAGCCGTCGGCAATATCATCCTGCAACCCTTGACTGCAAATCTGTTGAAGACTGCCTACGGTTCCTAAGTGCGACAGGATGAGGAAACGGTCTTATTGGGGTGCCGTCTTCTTGGGACGCCCATTGTCTCTGACAATGCTGTTATACGGAACTTGGCCTTCAGTGCGCAGATGACAGGGCCCACTCCAAATAATGCCTCAACTTGGTTTTGCAGAACACCATCTTGAAGTTGCCCTATCGCACGGGCCCTATCCAGATCAGTCAAACGTGGCATGCTGATTCTTAGAGCAGACACCAACTGACCACTGTAGCAGGGCCCATGCTCATACCTGGGGGTACCAGAAGCTCAAAACAAGAGTCAATAGCAATGGCAAAAAAAAAAAGCTGTTTGGGATTGGCAGAGATTTGGCAAATTTTTCATGGGCAACCACATACTCAGCTCTGCTGCTCATCCCACAGATGCATGTTCCTTACAAATGTGCTACCAAAAAGGGAAATAAACAGGCGTTCCAGGGGTTTAAGATTTAGTGCCAAGAAGCATTGTTACAATAAAGAAACAATCTACCAAACACACATTTCCTTACTTTTTGTGCTTAGTTTAGATATAAATCTTTAGTTTGATTAAATGTTTAATTAATCAAAGAAATAAGTCATTCAACCAGTGTTTTACAAAACTTACAACAGACTCCAGTTTGACTTTTGCATGAGATCATTAGATAATCTGAGCTTGACTAATCAAAGTCTTTACGAGAATTAATCAATCACTGCTGAATCATTAATTAACAGCAGGGAGAGGCCACAGTAGGGCAAACTAGAATGGACTTGATGTCATTTGTAACTCTGCACACCCAAAACATGTACCCGACTCTCTTTACATCTCGTTGTCAGCAGGGCAGCACAGATGATCCGGCATTTGGCCTGCAGCATCAAATGACCTAATAATGCTTTATTCATTCCTGTGTTATAAACAGGCTGACTTATACGTGGCCTTTTCCTGCCCCACGGGACCTTGCTGTGTCTGGTGTACATTCACCTACTGAAAGCCCCCCCAGTGGGCTGAAGGGGTGAGCTGGTGCTTGATGAGTGGTAGATCTTGTCTGTCTGCAGCAGCTGTTCAGGTGAACTTTAAAGAGCGCGGCTGTGATGTGAAATTAAACTGTTGTGTCAGATTTTAATTACCTCACTATGGAGGGAAGCAATGCAAACAATTCTGACCTCATCTGTGGCTTCGGACTTATGTTGTGTTTACCTTTGCCAACATAAACAGCCTTGTAAATATTGCAAGTTAAAGCTGTGCAGTTATGGTCATTGAAATATTCTGGATCCAATAACTATTCAATATCTCAGCTTGGGCTAAAATTGCATTTTTAGCATCGGCTCATACATTAGCACCTTCATGCATGTATTTTTTTTTAGGTAAAAATAAATGTTAGTGATTTAGCACTCAGTCAGATGTTTAGTATAAAATAGAAAATTCTGCATTATAAATTTTGCCGGGGTGGATTTTAACTGCTATTTGGTCACCCTTTTTAAGCTTTGATTCAGTTCACTTTATGCTCTGAATTACCCACAGTTACTGATGGCTGCCATTTGGTGCATATGTTTATCCAAGGTGCTTTAGAGAAGGATAAGTGCACTTTCTCATGCATGTGTGCTAAAATGGGAATTAGACTCCTAACCCTTGTGTGTTAAGTGTTCCTCTCTCTCAGTGGCCCTGCTTTTTTCTCTTAACTGTAAACCCTAACATAACCCCAGTATAGGCTGGTGTGACTTTTATGTTCACATGCCTCTGCTAAGTACGCAGCTTATCTTTGCCAGCATGCGTGGGTATGTGAGCATGCCCACCCTCCAACTACGTCAAAGCAGAATCAGCATCAAGCAAAGGCATTTCTTCCAGTTTCCTTCTGTAATGTTCCATGAAGTCAAAACCCCTTAATGGCAAAGGTGGTTACACTTATATTTAGCTGCTGTCTGAAGGTGAGATTTTACAGATATTTTGTTTGTCCCCGGCAATAGCTTTCCTCCTGCTGGCACTCGCATATTATTTACTATTCTGGTGCTCGTGGCCAGTGTCTGAGGTAGATAGGGTTGCCACTCTGGAGGCTTGGGTTGCTGTGGCCAGCTGCCAACAGGCATATGACTGCAGCAATAAGGGGACCTCAGACAGGGCATTGCCTGCCAGTGTGAGTTTGTGTGTGTGTGTGTGTGTGTGTGTGTGTGTGTGTGTGTGGCCAGTGAAAGTCGTGGTGGGGGCAGGCATGTGTGCACGCACTTGGAATAACTTAAAATAAGTTTGCGTGATTTATGAGTACCAAACAGTCATACTGTACTGACAGCCATGTCTCCGTCATACACATAAACACATTTTTAGAATCTAGTCGGTACAAATTTATGATTGAATATCTGATGTCATAACAAATAAAACATTAAATCATTCTTGGAACCTGAAAAGAGCATCATCGATATACCGGGTAGTTGTGGTGCAGAGTTGAGAAGTAACTGGTAGCTTCTAAAATGTCAGCCAGATAAGCTTCCCTAAACACAACCAAAGCCTTGGAGCAAGACTCCCAGCATGCATTGCAGTTACAATGCAATATCTGGTTTGCACAAGACAGGTAGAGAACAGCGTGTTCCTCCTTTCTTTAACCCGACATATTTCAACATGTCTCACTGGAGCTGAGTATCATGTTATTGTTTCAATAATCGATTCATTTAACAGGGAACAAACTAGCAGTGAGGGAGGGCAGGGAGTGTTAGCATCACACTATCCTCACACGTAAACCACAGTGAGTATTCATTAATTATTGATTGCTGCGATACCTCAGCACACTGCATCAGTAACAGGAGCGGAATGACACAATCCGTTACCTCACCTCTGTCGTCTTCAGATTCCCTAAATTCACCTTGTTATATACAGACACTACCTGCTCACTGACAGCTATCGTGTAGCCTGTGCTAACATCATTAGAGCAATGAACAGCAGCATTTCATTTAACAAAGGGGCATTTAAGGAAACATTTATGACAGTTATATCTTAAAGTAATGGGACCATTGCCTGGTGGACATAAGAAATATTACAGAAGAAAAATGTTTTCCTGTAGACCACATTTATAGATGAGCTGCTTCTTTTGTCTGCAGGCCACAGCAGCTGGTGAATATCAGATGTTATCAGCAAAAACACTGTTTACCGCCTGCGTGATGTACTAAAAAGACACTCTAAATGGTGCCTGGTAACCCAGTAGCTTAACAAACTATGCTCGGAATGAAAGGCACGTGAAAAATACTCAGTGTCATTAAGGCTACCCAAATGTTGGTGCCATAACATGAGTCACACAGGATTGGTATGGGTACTTGGTGACCTACTTTAGGGAACATTAGAGGGCTAGGTCTCGGATAAAATGCATGGTAAGCCCTTTAGATGTGGGTGAACTTTGTTTTGAAGGACTTCAAATGGGAAATCTGTGATGCCAAAGTTTGTTTTACTGGAATAAATTCTATAAAAGCTGCTGATAAATCCTACTGTGGAAAACATAAAAAACAAAAGAAGAATATTATGGAAGATATGACATCATTTGCCGTAAGCTTAGTTTCACGCCTATTTTTCCTCTCCTCTTTCCCACTGCCGCACCAATATTCTAAATGTTCTTAACCTCTCCGTTCTTTTTCTATCACACCTGCATCTCCTGCCAACATTTCTTCACCACCAGGAAACAAAATCCTACAAACCACACAGTTTGCAAGTGTTGCTAACGACAAAATAAATGATACATGTAGCATCCGGTTCCTGGAAACTGATTTTAAATGTCACATTTTTCCTAAGTCTCCATGATGTGAAATCTTGCTATGTACCCAGGAATAGAGTTGTGTTTGGCCGCAGTACATATAAACCGAGTGACACTGTGACGTTGGTTTTGGTGAGCTTTGAGAGTTTGAGAATAAATGTTCAGTAAAAAGAAACTGTGAGCGACTGTGTTGGTCCCATTGTTGTCATTTATGTCCGACTGCTGAATCCTTGTGTTATATCGCAGGATAATCTCAGTTACAAAAATATTATGTTATAAAGTACTATGATGAGTAAGTAACTATGATGTAAGGTGTTGTTGCAGGAGAAATAAGGAAAAAATTATACAAGATTATTGTCTTTGTCACAGTGAGTAAATCTGAGTTGTTGCCTAACCTGAACTCGTTCAGTCCATCCACCATTCGACTGTAAGCCAAGGCTCTCTGGCTGGCATCAGCTGACCGTCGACTCATCTTCATGGCCTTGAGAGTGAAACGACACACATGCACTTTGAGATATTTGGCACTGAAGCCGACAAAGTTAGAGGAAAGGTGGAGCAAGGAATTTGTGAGGGAGACGAGAGGAAGAGGGGGGGCTGGAGGGAAGATGGAGGGTAAAACTGGAAGTCACCCAGAGCTCTGACGGTGCCAACAATAGACACCAGTAAACAGAACTGCAGATATACAAGGTATGACCATTGACCAGTCAATCTGACAGCAACTCTGCTCATTACAACAGCAGAGGGTGTAAGGTTTGCATTCAATACTATTCATGTCTCACTGCTAACTGGATTTCACTGACAGGCTCATCTTCACAGTGTCAATCAGGGAGGTGATGATGAATATAAATACAAGAAAACTGTCATCTTCCACTGAAAAGCATGATGGGAAATAAACTAACACATCAAAACAATCATCTTTGGAGTAACTAAATAGGTAACTGCTGACATCAGTGAAGGAGAACACAAAAAACAACCAGCTGATTTGTACCAGCAGTTAATTCACCTGTTCGATAGCGCTCTTGAGCTTGTTCATGTGGCTTTCAAAGAGAGGGAAGTGGGAGAAAAAGAAATCCTGGAAGCGGTTGTTCTCCTCAAGGTTGGGGGACAGCATGAAGATGACCCCGATGGCAATCTTCTTCTTCCGAGCCACGCCAAGGCTTGGTCCACCGCTTTCGTCAGACATGTTGAAGCTCTCCTCGACTGACCTGATCAGGACAAGACACACACGGGGTGAACTTAGGAGCAGAGGCAGATCCGATACAAAAATAAATCTGACTCCTTGGGGTTTTGCCCATGAAGGTCATAAAGATATATATTACCCAACATTTTACATCATGGGTTAGAATACTGTTTCACTCTCCTTTGGCAAGTGTCTTTCTTGTACCTTTGCAGCAGGTTAATACTGCTTAGATGTTACCAGTAAATATTCTTCACACAACATTTCTACCTGTTACAACAGTTAAGCCGATAATTATACTTAGACACATCTGTTAAGCAAAGAAAAGGTGTAAAAACACTTTTAATCCTGGTCTTTTTTTACTGTTTCAGCTGGCAAACAAGACGCTTTGGCGCTGCTGAACTAGAGTGCCTGGAAGATTAGAGCACTCAGAGGCTGACAGCTGCATTTGCAGTGACAGGCCAACACAGCATCCTGTCTAGTCACAGCACTCTGTGTGTGTGTGTTTGTGTGTGTGTGTTTTTGAGCGCAGTTATTAGTGCATAGCAGCAGTGTGTGTCATTTTCCCAGCTGCCTGCTGGATTCTGAGGAAGTCCTAGCAAGATAAACTTTACAAAAGCCTGTCGGAGCAAGGCCCTAAATAAGGAAGAAAAATGGGGGGGGGGGGGGGGGTCAGCAACTGGGAGAGACTCTGTTCAGTGTGCGTTTGGAAAGTGCAGAAAAAAAACACAGAGCTTAAACACTTGTCCCTGTCTCCAAACGGGCACTATAACTACTCTCTGGGCCTGTACACACGCTGTATTTGCACCTCAAATCCATTGTTTTCAATTAAGACATGCAGAAGGCATGCTCATAAGTGAGACCGACTCTGGCGCGGCACACAAGCGCTCCTCAGGGCCTAACAGCTACGCCTTGAGGTAAATAAATTTCAACTGTTGGAACATAGCAACATGCACCACATCATGTGATGAGAAACGGGTAGTGTCATTTCAGTGCAGAGCTTTACATCTCTCCCACAGACAACATTTTAGGTCCAATACACACTTAAAAAACATGCCCTGGAAGAAAATCAGAACCTAACTTGGAATTTCTAGTCAGTAGACTATGTATGCTAAGTTACCATAACCAGCACTGTATCAACCTCAGACGCAACCTGCCTCCGCGCCCTTGAAAGTTGACACAGAGTAGACAAGACTAGGACCCAGTGCCCAACCTCGCTTTTCCAGGTTCCAGTTTAAGACGTGGCGTGTGTCCCCGCCCTAAGTGTGTGCATGTGCGTATGAAAGATTTGACTCTCTATTGCTGTTCACACATATTGATTGTACTTGCACTGCATTTATGATTGTATGTGTCTCACCATCGGGGGAAGACGCCATTCTCCAGGCTGGTGGTTTGGCTGCGGAGCCATCGGCGTTGGTAACTGGACGCACAGCTGCTGGTCAGGGAGGAGCCCGGAGACGGGAAGGGAGTGATCAACAGGCTGCTCAGAGACGCTAAAGGGCGGAGAGAAGGATTGGACGTGGATAGAGGAGAGAAATTAGGGGAGCAAGAAAGAGAAGGAGAGCAGAAGGGAACAGGGAGCAGATGGAAGGAATGGTGGGTGACACAAGAGCAAAAGGACAAGAGTGAGTCAGACAACAAGTGTGTAGGGTTACTCATTCTCAATGACACACTGTACACACACACACACACACACACACACACACACACTACCACACAGAGCGAGACAAAAAATCTTGAGGAAAGTGACTGTTCTTACTAAGACAAAGAACTTGAAAAGGGCAAAAGTAACAACACACAAAGACACACAAACACACTTTGAACCACACACATCCCTCTCTCTTCTTTTCCTGTAATTTGCTGGATAGTTTCATATGAGATCTAATATCAGTCAACTGCAGTCACATGCTGCAGTTGTTGGAAAACCTGGCTTTACACCAGGCTGACACGGTAATAACAACCTACCCACACACAGGACTCAAGCCCTGATCACCGGGTTATTTACAGCACAGGCAGCACGCACTGATCAATGGTCACATGAGCCATTTACACAGTGTGTGATCTTTAGAGACAATGAGAGATAACCTTAATTATAATGTATGAAAATAAACCTGTGGGAGTTGCAGAAAAGCTACAATAATAGAAAAAGTAGACGGGGTGAGACTTTGTGTCACAGAGGAGCGTGTATGTATTTGTGTGTCAGACTAAGCTGAAGAGCTCTCCAGTCCAACCGCAGTGGGGAGGAGGAGAGAGGGGAGATGAGAGGACGAGGCTTGAATTAGAAGCTCATTTACTAGTAGCAGGTTTTGAGCTGCTATATTTAATCCTCTGCATGTGACCCGGGTTTGAGCAGAAAGCACAATTCCCCTCATACCAGTCATGCCAGTGGGGCATGGTGGTGTTTGTAGAGGGGGGGTAGGGGCAGAGTGGGGGGAGGCAGGGGTCAGTTTCCATTGCACAAGGTTTTCCAGGCTCTAGAGGTCCTGTAAACACCTCCGCAGTGTCTTCCACCCATTCATCTTTCTTTGTGGTATTAGGTCAAAACATGTAAATCTTTTTTCAGCAGTGGAGAGAGGAATTAATTACCCTGCATCTCCCTTTATCACTTTTCCTTTCCACACACACCCCAGTCAGCCTCGTGAGGCTTCACCTATGGGTGGATTTAATGAATGGAAAACTGCGTGCATGTGTGTCTGCATGCCACAATAGTGAAGTCGTAGCTTAGGACCACTGTTAAAGTAACCAGCGCTTATGTAACTGTTCATGCTCTTGACCTAGAACAGTGACGTTAAAGAAGGTCAACCATTTTGACCCACAACGCGCTTTAATAGTAAAAAATTAGTTGCATCCTTCGTGTTTTGGGGCAAACAATAAGAGACAAAAAAAATTCTGGCGCCTATGATGTGTCTGAGGTGAAAACAAGAAGACAGAAACGTTCTATGAAGTAATTTCCTGTCTCACACTCGTTCTTCTCTGTTCCTTTGCCTCTTTAGTCTCAACAAGAATAAATGTAAACCCAATTCAAAGCTCAAGTGTAGGGCTGAAAGCACACCTAGCTGTGTTGAGTGTAGGTCAATCCAGGCTTAGGCTCATAGTCGCATTAACCTACCTGACCTGGCGATGCCACTGTCCCTCTCGTCGTAAAGCCCTCGGCCAGGCATGTCCATGGGGTGACTGTGGCCTGGAGGAAGGGAGGAGGAAGGAGGAGAGAGAAAGTGAAGGGTTGGATTAAGGGTAAAGGAAGGGGTTAAGACAGAGGGCAGATGGATGCAGAGGTCAAAGGTAGATGCGTAAGAGAAAGGACAGATAGAAGAAAATCAAGCATAATAGAAATTAGATAAAGATTAGGAAGGAAAGGAAAGGAAAGGAAAGGAAAGGAAAGGAAAGGAATTGAATGGAATGGAATGGAATGGAATGGAAAGGAAAGGAAAGGAAAGGAAAGGAAAGGAAAGGAAAGGAAAGGAAAGGAAAGGAAAGGAAAGGAGGGCAAAAAAGAGACAAAGATCAATGTGTGAGAAACACAAACTGTAATCAACACAATGGAGCACCAGTCATGCTGAGGATGCTCTTATTATCACCAATCAGAGCCTTGTAATGCTCTTCTACTTCATAAACAAATACAGAGGTTTATGCTTTTGGATGCTTCACATGCTCAGCATCCATTTCCAAGCTATACCAAGAAATCTAAATTTCTCCCTAAAGAACTTCAACCACTGAGGTAAGGTTGAAAATGCTTCAAATGACCCAAGGCCTAGTAGCTTATTTAAAACAACTGTATCACTATTAGACTATGAACCACACAGCTCCCACATGTGAGGTCACCACAACAAAGGCTAGGTCTCGGATTAATTTCTACTGTGAAATACCGGTTACTGATTGATTCTCATGCTGTAAGTGCACCCTTTTGTTTTGTAAGACCACAAACAGGAAGTGCCGCAAGCAACACAAATTGTCGCAACAGGCAATTGCTCACTGACTCACTCCCTGTCACTGTATCTACAGCAGCTGCTCCGGCTTTGAGGTAACTTTCTACAACAGACACCATAATATGGATGTCACCGAGCCTGTTTGCTTGCTCTCAAATGTCCTTCGTGTCAACACTTTGGGCTCGAAATGGGAAAAATGTCAATGCTTCTCACAGCGGAGAGGTGTGAAAACCACAAATGCAGCATTTCAACGTGCAGTTGAGAGCACAGATCTGGATGAGATGATTAATGAGCACATCAACACGAGCTTTTGTTGCAAAGCATTCGAGTGTTTGTGTGTGAGTGTATGTGCACTGCTGTGGCACACTGTGCTTTATGACCATACCAACACTGCATAACTAGAGGCCATGCCAACCTAAGGGTACCCTGAACAGGATTGTGGGTAGGAATCATGATGCATAGAGACGCTCTTTTGATAAAACTCACCATCACTTTGCTTGATTATCATTATTCTATTGCCGCACTCAGTCAAAGTTGCTGTTTTAAAAACTAAAATGCATTTGTCTTTTTTTCCTAACACTGCTATTACATGGGCAAGGTTTAAGGCAATACTACTTGCAGAAGCTTTGCAGTGGGTGTTATATTACAAGTATGGAAACGAATGCTGATATCACACAGGCCCCAGGCTGTAAAGAACAAGTTTTCAGTGTGTCACTGGTGGCAATAACAGTCTGAGGATTCCCCACTGTGCCCGCCCACATTATGTACCTCATTTTAGGAAGTCGATTGTGACTGAAATATTACTGGTTTGAATACCGCACAGAGAGTGGATGATGAGTAACTATTTCCTTAGCACCAAGGTGCCCTTGAACAAGGCATTTCCCCACTCAGTGGCCCACAGCAGATTGTGTAACCGTGTGCAATTCTATGGAAGTGATCGAGGATGTTCCCGCATGTGTAAATGCATGCTCAGGCAATTTTTACTGCGTCATTAAAAGGTTTATAAGGGAGAAAATGAAAGCTCATTATAGAACAGCCCACTGAATACCAGCAGAGTACTAAAGATGCTGTCATAGATGATGTTTAAAATGCACATGAAGCCTAAAATCATTCACAGTAAGTGGCAAAGTGAAGTTAGTGAAAGTGTGTGAGTGAAGATCACACAGAAAAGGAAGAAAGGGAACTGCAAAAACTTAAACTAGAACTACAGCCGCCGACACCAGTGAGAACCCATGCACACTATTTCTGCGTGCGTCATACACCTGCAGGCCTGGGTCAGATAGTTTGAGGTTCGAGGTAGGCGAGGTTGTCTTTTTTGACACTGCCAGTAGCCAAACAACGGACCAGAAAGTGTTTGAAGCAGTACATATCCCTTTGAGATCTACTCAGCGGCAGTTTGTGTTATTAATGTTCCCTGCCAGTTTCAAGTGAATCAGCATTTGTAAATAAAATTCACAGCTTGTTTATTGGTGTGGATGTCTTGGAGCAGGGCAGGGAACGGCATTTTCACAGTTAATTGGTGCCACTTGGGTGTGAATCCAAATGCTGCCACCTGCCCAAATGAACTAATTTTAGGGGGGACATGATGTTGTTTTACAGAACATGCCAAGCACGTCTGGTGGGAACCACCTCAAACAACAGTTTCTGCAGCTTCTATCTGACCCAGGTTATTTGCAGACGTGCCGTGATAGTGCATGCTTTGACTATTGGTACCACTTCTAGTGTAAGAATCACCACACAGGCATGCAGCCGCTGAGAGTCAAGGCCTGTACAAACAGTGCTACTGCAACTACAGCCTACACACACGCATGCAACTGGCACACATCACTCATGGCCAGTATTAAGCGCCAACCTGAAAAGAAAGATGCGCTCTTGATGAGGCGCAGAGGGCCCTGTTCAGAGAAGGCCCGTCGAGGGCTGCAGAGCTGAGAAAATCCTGCGCAGCACAAACAAAAACATGGAAAAGAAGAAAGGGAGGAAGAGGGAAGAGAGACAAAAAAACATGAACCGTGGTTAGTGAATGAGTTAAGGAGGAAAGCTGGCTGCCTCCTGTTGTCCGACCAACTCGTAGTAAACAACTGAGTTACAGGAGCTTTTTAGTCTGGAATGAAACAACGACCATCATCTGGTGGGTCAGTCAGTCAAAGAGACAAACAAGAAGGCTGGTTATCACTCACAGAAAACACAGCTAATCAAACTAATAAATCACTTTACATCTGTGATGTGTACAAGTTTTGTCTTTTCTGTGAGTATAACAGAAAATGCACAAAAGGATAGAATCTGCCAACAGTTCTGTTTTTAATATTTTTATTTCTACTGGGAGCCTGTCGTACCCTGAGCCTGACTCGTAGGGTGTTTGATTTCAGTTTTTCAGATACATCTTTTGCACAGAGCTTCACCAGAAGTAACAAGCACAGTCACTATGAGTTTCAGTGAAGCACCAGATGAGTCACAACAGAGATATACTGCTATGAATATGTGTTGGGATAAGAGTAGACTATGCAAATGTGCTGAAAAAAAAAACCCCAACAACTTGTGCTTGTGAGGCCAGTTTGAACGTTCTCCAACTGTTCACGAGGTTAGTGCAGGGGAGCAGTAAAGGGAGAGCTGTTGGCAGAGTCTATCCAGCCTGGTTTGTATTCAAACAGGAACATTAAAGAGTCAGAGAGCAAGAAATAAAATCAGCTGATTCCTCACAGTTCTACAGAGGCACTTCAACTGTGTAAACTAAACTTAACAAAATGCAAAATTGACACTGCAGTTAAACTATAAATAGTATAATTTTCTTGAAGGGAGTTAAAAGCACTAACAGTTAATGAGGCAACATAAGAGACTACATAAGACGTACGTGCCCTACATCTCGTTTCAAGAAGAAAGTAACTCCACCAAGTGTCATTTTACTCACTTTCTACCTATAACTGAACTGAAAAGAAACAGGACTGCTATCATTGGTGGCTAAAGATGGTTTGATGTGGCACTGGGTGTCTGTGGTTACCTATGTTCCCTAGAAGACTGTGGGGCCCAGTGTTCTGATCAGGCCTTAGGGTGTTGCTGTCCTGTCCAATGAACTCTAGGCTGTCCTGTAACCTGTGTAAGATCAGAAAACCAAGGACAAAAGTTAGGAGGGTAATGACAACACTATTATAATTACAATATATAAATGCTGCATGCAAGTGTGAAAGACAGCAAAGATTTTTTTTAATATATTCAAAGTTGATGACAGTTAGGGCACAAAGTCTGTAATAACCTACTGAGACAGACTGTGTTCAACTAGATGAAGAGAGACAGAAAGACAAACTGACAGAGTCCCTTGTTGACATCAACAGGGAATACAGACAGTAACTAAGGCAGATGGAGAGGGGGAGAAAGATGAGCTGAGGGTGTATCTGCATGTGCCGGCTAATGGCAGAAGCTGCTCCAGGAATCAGAGCGAGAAGGGCGTGTTGATAAGCATGTGTGCGCTTACGTGTTGAGGCTGCCGTACACACTGCCTCCCGTCCTGGCTGTGAAGACTTTACTCAGCATCAGCTGAGGCGGTGATCTGATACATACGACAGCACAGGGACACAGATCATCATTATGTATGCTCGGTTCATGTGCACGTTTGTGCTTCTCTCACAGCTGACCTCATTTGTCCCTTCTTCTACCACACACACATTTGAATCCAGTCCTAAAAGTCATGTGAAATGTTTCTGCTTTCTCTACGGCCAAAGCTACAATGCTTAAAAGACACTGATGCATGACATTTCTCATTACCTGATCTGGTGGATTTTTAGCGTGGAACCTTTGTAGCTCATAGCAACAGAGCCAAACATCATTTCCCCGAGCATTACCACATCAGACGAACACCTCGAACCCTGGTGAGGACAGGAGAGGAGGAGCACATGTTTTTGTTACCCTTAAAGAGAAATGAACTACACAGTGAACTGAGGATTTTCTTGTCTATGCATGCAAGTGAAAGGTAAGTGTTACCTGGAAGCGGAGGCCCTGCTCCTTTGTTTCCTTGGTTTCTGAGGTGCAGGAGGACGAGCTGTCAAGGGAGCTGCTGCTGCCTCCGGTAGGACGGAGCTGGCAGCATTTCCCAAACATCTTCACCTGGCCCTCCGTGCTCTAAGGGGTTAATAATAAAGTATTATGGGCCAAGTACCATGAACACAGGCTCATTTAACTCATCGTAAAAACACAATACATTTAAATCATTCATTCATGTAGAGTTCAGCTTACATAGTTTGACTTAATGATGAAAAACACCAGTATTTACTGCTTTGTTTGCAGCTACTAAGGATGTAAACAAACTTGAACAGCCTCTGAAAGCATAAATAACTGGTAGAGTACAAAGTATATCAGCCATTTCCATCGTTTCATCAGCCGAGATGAGTTTTTCCTTTTCCCTTCATATATACAGAAGCCTACAAAAATGCCCTCCTTTTGCCTTAAAGAATTCAGCAACAATAGTTTAACTTTTAGAGTTGCTTTTTGTTTTTTTGTTTACTTATTCCCAGTGAATAGTTAGGGACTAAACAACAAAACAAAAGGAATATGCAAAAAAGAATATGCAAAAAGAGCTGGAACCTTGAGCTATCTTGTGCACATGAAGTCACAAGACAGATGCAGACAGTGTTTTTAAGTTCTTAAAAGGCTTGTGCCCTTTAATGTGGGAACAGCCCATGTACATGGGGACAGATAACAAAGTCATGAGGTTTTATTGCAGGAGGATTTCAGTTCTGGAGGCCTCTGCTAACATAAACATAATGGTAGAAACCGACTGAGAGCTGACTACAGCTATAAAAAGTCACATTTTCTGTCTAATTTCACCCCAATGTCCCTAAAATATAAAGTCACTGGCCCTTATCAGGTAAAAATAAATGAAATTGAATTTCAGGTCACAAAACCATAGAAACCTGATCCGGAGGCACTTGTGTAAACAGCAAACTAAAAGCAATGTGAGCTCAATCAGCCTGTGTCATGTGCCTTCTTAACTTGGCAGCCTATTCAAGAGGAATGCATTTGAGAGGGCGGGGAGCAGAGGGGGAGGGTGTGTGTGTGTGTGTGTGTGTGTGTGTGTGTGTTTTAGCTAGGCTCTGGTAATGGCTCACTTGAAACCACTGTCGCTGCCAATGTAAGAGAGGAAGAGAAAGGAGGGGAAAAACGAGAGGGGAGACCAAAAAGAAACAGGGGGAGATGAGGGGAGAAGGAAAACAGGCAGAAGAAAGAAAGATTACTGCTTCTCCTTCATTCTGCTCTTTCACACTGTGCATTAGCAAACACTGTGGACGTGTATGCAATTTTCTGTGTAATTTTCTTGTTGATTTTTGTCGCAAACACACACACACACTCATGCTAATGAAGCCACGGAGATTCTGGGCGAGCGTGTGTTTCAGTGTGTACGTGGGTGTGGGTGGGTGTGTGTGTGTGTGTGTGTGTGTGTCCGCTGCAGTGCAGTGTGAGGTGTGTACACAGAGGCCAGCAGCATGTGACTGCCAGTCATATGACTCTTTCGGGAACTCGTGAGCGAGCAGCACTGCAATCATTCCCTCCCTCCCTCCCTCCCTCCCTCCACCACTCCAGTTTCATCCCTCTCTAATTCCTGCAGCTTTCTTTCTCTCTTTTAACACATCCACTTCTTTCCTACACCAAATTCTACTTCTTTTCTAGCTCCCTCTTTTCTTATATTTTACCATTTCCCAACCAACTCCCCCCTTTTCTTTATTCTTCAGTCTCACACGTCCCATGCATGCTCCATCCATCCCTTCTTTCTCTATTCCTCATTCTCTCTGACCCTGTGTGCTTTGCTTGTTCCTGCTGTTGATCTCTCTAAAATAAATTCCTCTGAGTTGACAAAAAACAACAACAAAAAGACAAAAAAAAACAGCCATCATGTGATGGAAGTCACACTGTAGCTGGCAAAGCCCTAACGATGCAGAATGCACCAAAAATATTGACATCGCACCAGGCACACACACACTTTGCACGGACTCCTCTTACTGCAGTTCTCTATGCATTATCTTATCTTAAAACAAAGACACACACACGCACTGCATAACTCTTCTTATTGCGGTTCTCTATCTAGCACCAGGCCTATCCAAATGTAGTGCTTCAGTGAATCCATGTGTATTACGAAAGTTGACCAAACAGACAATCCAATTGTCAAAGTCAGGGTGTCATAACACAGCAGGAGTGTGTATCTGTGTGCGTCTGTGTGATGGCAAGGTTATGGACGTGTTAATGAGGCAGATGGACAGGCAGACAAGAGAAGGTGAGGCATGACAGGGAGAAATCTGGTGAGGGGAAAAAAAGAGACAGGCCAAGGAGGAAGCAAAATGGCAGGTCAAACACATAGGTGAGACGGAGGTGGAGGTGGAAAATGAATCATGGGAGACAAAGACAGACAGGAGGGACGGGGAGGTGTCGAGTGACAAGTTTGAGAAATTGTGAGACACCACGAAGACAGGTAGAGTACGGCAGGGAGAAAAAGGAACAAAAACAAAGACGGGCTGAGGTAGAGGGCGGTCCGGACAGGTAAAAGGAGATTCAGGAGGAGAGGAAGATAAAGCATGCATTTTCAAAATGGAGATGGGGAGAGAGATTTAAGAATGAAAGAGGATTAGAAATGGGTGGATAGAGACACAGGGGACAGAAAGGGCAGGCAGGTAAAGATAAATAAAAAGGTAAAGATTGATTTATAAAAGCTCACAGAGATAAGAAGGAAAGATGCAGAGGACAGTAATCAGAATCAAGAGACAGAAAGACAGAGAGGGGATACACAGCTGATTTAGAGAGGGAAGATGCAGAGTGGGAGGAAAATTTAATGAGGGTGAGACCAGAGCGGAGACAGATGAAGACAGATAGAGACACAGAGAAAGACAGACAGCGAGTGACACGGCTGTCATGTGAGGATGAAAGAATGCTGCTTACACATGGGCTGTCAGCTGAGGCTATTATTATTGGAGATAAGAGCTCCAGAACAAACCGGTCAGGGTCAGACACAAACACACAGCAGCGTTATGACAAATATTAGGCATGGTATTCAAAATTAAAAAGGAAAAAAAAAAAAAAAAAAAAGTGGTGAGCGTGTGTCACCGTTTGTTGAGGAAAAAGCAGGTGCACTATGGGAGACACCATATACCCAGAGCTGGTTGTCAAAAGACATAATTAATGTTTGAAAGCTATTGTGGCACACACCCTGATAAGGACTGCCATGTCGTAGTGAAACAGCTTTTATCATCACGTCTCACTGGCCGAGATGGGTGTGTTGACAATTATCCGTGGCTAACGCTCACGTACTCACTGACACACAAATAGATTACCTGTTTGACATAGTGTCAAGGTGATATTTGCCTTCGGGACAGCCTTGCCCTGGAAACTTTATCATAAGACTTTCTGGCATCCATTGAGTCAAAAGGAGACCAGCGCTTTTGTTTTACAAAGTGCGGAGATAATAAAACTTTAGATACTAACAAGCGCTCATTCAACTGGTAATTGTGACTAACGTAGTTTTGGTGAGACAGTTGATTTATATTTTTAATCCTACAAATGTATAGGTCATTTTAATATTAATAGCAAAAGGAATTCTGTTATTCACTACTGCCCTGTAAAAACACATAAACAGGATATGCACATTGTCCGACGGGACACATTCCCTGCCTTCCACTCTTGATCCGGTTGTCAAACGCTGCTTACTGTGAAGCAGTGCGGCGTCCTGCGGGATAAGCAGCATAAGGTGCAGCTTGTGGCTTCCAATCGTCATGAAACGGTCATGTGACGTCTCTTTCATGTCACGCCTCTGCTCTCTGTTTCTGTCTCTGTGTTTGTGCTTGTGTCCGTCTCTGCTCTTATCTCCGATCATCTGTTCTGACTGTAAGCTCTAAAGGTCAAAGTTTCTGCAGATTCAAAAATGCCAAATAAGATTTTAAAACCTTTTATTGAATCCAATAAAAAACGAAACAACAGCACCTGTGACTGAATAAAGCTCACACAGGTAAAGGGTGATATACTGGCAGAGAAAGAAAAAGCTAAAACAGGAAATTAGCTGGTAAAGGACGTGAAAGTTGACCATGTTTGGCAAAATTATTTTCACTTCTCATTTCAAAGAACAGCTACTCTCCTGCATCAGTTCACCCCTAACTTTACATCAAGACTTGTAAGAAACTGTTTCTTTTCATCACCATCTGCAAAACCAAGGGTGGGCCTCCCAGTTTCAACACACACACACACACAAAACAAACATGTGACTCACTGTGATCGGGGTTTCCTCCGTGCCCCTCTTTTTGGCGTTGGAGTCGAAGAGGACATTTCTGCCGCGCCTCTCACAGTCCTGGTACACTATCAGCCTGATCTGACTGGGCTCCAGCTGGGGGATTGGCCAGCTAGGTGGCAGGAAGAGCGGACACAGGAGAGAGGGATCCAAAGAGGGAGAAAGTAAAGATGGAGACAGTAAAGTGATGTAGAAATAGACAGATAGGGGGAAGGGAGGTGAGAGGGAGGAGAGAAAATAATGCAATTAGTACAAATTAACTGACAAGGCGGCGGAGATCAGTGAAATGAAAAGGAGCGAACGGGAAAAGTGAGGAAACATCTCGCATTTCCTTAAACATCTTTCACGCATTCTCTGAGTGAGAATACAGGAAATTTGCACATTAGAGACAATGAGGTCAAGCACCCGTAACGAAACACTTCCAAAACAATCTGGTGCAGCATGGTACTGAAAGAAGCTTTGGAGCAACAATATAGGATAACTTCTTCCACTGTAAACACCAATTCTGAGCATTAACCTTGAACATTATCAATTTGATAACCCAGTACATTTAAAATGTATGCAGCAGAACCAGATATGTATTTTTTAATCTATACATTCTTATTTCTTAATTCCCAAAAGACCCATACATTGAGTTTGATTTCTAAAATTGCGTTCCCCCTAAAGGCTGATCATGTTGTGTGGCTGTTTAAGCCATAGTTGAGCTCTGAGTAAGTATTTCTGCAAGGCATCTGCCAGATATTCATATGACCAGAAAACTGGCTATGCTTTGGGCAGGAGGGAAAAAAGTCGAAATGATGTACTAGCAAGCTCTAAATAAATCAGTGTGAGCCTTCATCCCTCCCAGTGGGCATGGCAGAGTCAACAGACTCCATACCATGGCTACCATTCATCCATCTCATACCTCAACCAGTGGGGAGCTGAAGCAACAAAGATATGCCAAGCCAACCTACCACCCACCCACCAATGCTTCAGATTTAGAGGGTACCCAGATAAAAAGCAGCCACTCACTCCCGACTCTCACTCGGCTGATTTTATCCGAGATATCCAGGGGATCCGGGGGATATTTGCCTGTGCTTGACACATTATGTTTGCAGCTCCTCACTACTCTACCTTTTCAGTTACACATGTGACAGTCACCCAGTATAACCAGTCTGCAGCTCCAACACATGAGTTGAGGCATGATTCATACTTTACTCAAGAAAATGAGCTTTACTCTATGTGCAGTTGTGGAAGGGAAAACCACTGTATCCTCCAGTGTCCCTCCTGAGGCTGTTCTCAACTAACTTAATGTTATGCAATCGACAAATAGCCGCAGGATATCATTAACCAAATGATAAGTTCATTGAAATTCAAATATCTGTCAAACTGTATTAGATGTTTCTTTGCAGATGCAGATCTCTGAACAGACCTTCTTACGACGAGCAATGGGATAAAATAAGATTTAAAGCCATATTGGATACTGGGATTTTTAACTGTTGTAGACTTCGGCAGTGTAAGATTTCTTCTGGCAGGAAACACTGTCCAACAGTTAAGTAACAGTTAAGCGGTTTTTACTGGCAGCCCCTGCTCCACGGCTGTTGCTAGGTAACCTGCTTTTTCATTCAGCTCATCTTATTTATGTTGGTCATCTCAGCCAATATTGTGAAGAATGTTGATGCACATTTACACCTCACTGTGGCTACTACCAGGCCTTCACAGGGCTCTGGCACTCCCTCTGCTTTTGGGGAAAACTGGGTCCCTGGTTGATTTAGTAGGGGCTATAAAGATGACAGAGGTTTGGACCAACAGATAGACTGGCAAGGATTTCTGCCTGACCTGATGGATAGATGGGCCAGGCGCATGGACACAGAGCTGGACCTAAATATAGCCTTTTATTGGGGAGCGGGGGGGGGCGTCATTAAACACAAGTGTTTATAATAAATGGGTTGATAGGGAGCGGTGGAAAAGGAACAGTTAAGTCCATTTCACTTGTCAACAAAATAGCATGCATAAGCCCACATTCAAAAACAGCTTTTCAACTGGTGGTCAGTGAGCCTTGACAAGGCAGGGAATACCTTTGGTTTGCTGTATGCTCCTGTGTGTGTGTGTGTGTGTGTGTGTGTGTGTGTGTGTGTGTGTGTGTGTGTGTGTGTGTGTGTGTGTGTGAATGTGAGTGAGAGAGAGAGACAGAGAGAGAGAGAGTCCATGTGTACATTGCCATGCATGTGAGCTTCCATTTACCAAACACTGGTGTCAAAGTATGGCCAGCATTCTTGGAGGCAAAATGATTCAGCCTTGCGGGGAGTAGGAGGGAGGGAGTCATGTGCTACAGCCTGTGGCAGTGTTTAGTTGTCACACCAAAGTCATTGTCAGACAGGGCCTTAAGGGGCAATCATAAAAGAGCAACTTTTTGGGGGACTGATTGGAGCAACACTGCACAATGAGCTGCTTCACCATTTCTGCATGGAAACATCTCCAGCACTCAATCCTGTAGCTTAAGGATTGAGCCTGTTGCCTGCCAATATGCACCAAAACCACCATCTGAATTTAAATGAGGCTTTGTGGGCATTTAACAAAAGGAGCCACATTTCACTGCATGCCATTGCATACAATTGTCTTATATAGTTAAGACGACTTTCAGATTTAAAAAGTAGATAAAATATACTGAGTCAAACTTTGGTAACATTAGCTAACCTCGCTGGCAGTGTCAACACTTCCTGAGGTGGCTTAACAATAGAGGCGTATCATAGCTGTTACATTAAAATGTTAAACTATTATTGAAGTGGCTTTTGGTATTAAAAAAAAACCTGTTAGACGAAACAGGGGTTGCCTTGAGGTCAAGCCAATGCTGAAACTGCAGAATAATGCCACTTTCATTGTGTCTGCAGGATATCTAGCAGACAGACACCTGTCTCTGTCTCTGTCAGACACACATTCAGAATAATATTTACCACCTTGTGTCTTCCTGTTGCTGGTAACGCAGACTCCATCTGCATAGGAGGCTCCATTGGGCCCCTGTGGACCTAGCTCAAGTATTACTGACCTCTTAGGCATGTAACAAGTTCTTCTCACAAACCAAAAACATGCACCATTTGTTGACACTTGGGTTTATTTTCCAGGGTACACTGGTGGAGTCGCGCTACGCAGGTTCTTCATACATAATTGCAAGGTTATTGGTATGCTAGTCCCAGGTTGCTTGGAAGATTTTCTGACAATATGCTCAAGAAAAAAAACATTAACTTGCGAGAAACTTCCAACAGACTGTCATCTTATTCTACTTAAAGACTAATACAGTTATGTGTTGACTTGTCATTGATTAATCACTCAACATACATCGTCTAACCAGGGTTTGCTTGGTTTAAACGCAAGTAAGATACTACTCTTTTGTTTAGACCAACAGTTAATCGAAGTAAATGTTGGATCACACTGCAAAAACATCTTCCCCTCTGGTTCATATCTGAGGGAAGACCTAACCTCTTACCCAGTCTGAATGTTAAATGGGTGGCGTAATGCCTGCCTGGCCTACATAATGATCTCTAATTGCATTGTTTGAGGCTGGGTCGATATTCAGCTCACAGACTTGTGTGTAAGATTACACATCAGGCGGTCGTTTTAGTCTGTCACATGCCTCCTTGCAACTGGACTACTACCTTTCATGACTGGTTTATTTATAAATGTGACTTTGCTGTTGGTTTTCATGTGTTCAGCTTATGTGTATCTTTACGTGTTTCAGTTGACAGAAGACAGATAAATAAAATTCTTGCAGAAACAATCTCTGAAAGAGTTTTTGCAACTATCAATAACTGATTTAACCTTCTGAAAGTTGTTCTAATACAATTTTAAATTAACAAAAACTAAAGCTGCTCAAAAGTTGCATGATCTGATCAAATGTGGGTGCAACAATTCCAAAAATAAGACGAAGTGTTGTTGTTTTCAGATCAGCCCAGAGGAGATCTGCATAATTTGACACCAAGTTCACTGCTCCCTTTGTTTTAAACATAACAGAGAGAAAACACAGAGTGAGAGATGCACGGAAGAAGGAATAAACACAGGACAGAAAGCTAGAAAGACTGCAAAAAAAGAAGGAGCCCTTTCATCAGCAGCAGCAAACACATAGTGAAAAATGTTTCCTAAAGTAAAGAAGCGAAAAGAACAAAAGCTGGGGACAACTGAAGAAAATAAGACCGTTGAATGAGAAAATGCAGCTAAGGTTAATAGACAGAAAACCAGCTGAGTTTAGATATGAAGAGAAAAGGTCATACAAAAACAGAAACACAAAAACATCTGGCAGACAGAAAAGCATTTGAAAGAAAGACAAGGCAGAATGAGAGCAAAGGAGGAAGTATCCCATCAGTGAGCTTGTGACAGTCACAGCGCTGACAGAAGAGAGGGGAGTCATTCATAAAAGCAGCACATGACTTCATGACTGTTACATACTTGTACTGCTTTGACCTCGATTGTCTGAACCAAAAATGACTCAAAAATTCTCTCACATATAGGTTTTCATTTCCAAACAACCTGTTGATCTTAGAATTTTAAAAAAATCCCTGACGACAGTTTTATTTAGGTTACATTTCAAATGCCAAGACGACAACAAGCAGGGCCTTGGCATTTCTAAATGATTCACCTTCTTCCTGAACAAAAGTTTTCCAATCTGAGATCACAGAAATGTAAATCAGAAACGCTTTTAACTCCACCCTAATACCACAAAGCCACACAGTTTCTCTCTCCCACATCCACAAACAAAAAGATGAGCTTCATCACAAACGCTAAGCTTCATTACATAACACCGACCTCGAATGACAGAATCAATCTTTAAAACTACGGCAGGACTACCTCAAACTGCAAGTGCTGTCCACAGGTTGCCAACACTTAGGCAGAAGACCAAACCTAAAAGACACAACAACACAAACAAACCTCCTTTGACCAACACTACCATGCCCACTTGGATGCACGTAAGCCTGGTTAAATATTAGCGTCTCCTACCTGGGCATCATTGCAAGTCTGCCAGTCTTTCCCCGGCCCTCTCCCTCTCTCTCTATTCCTCTCTCCTCTCCTCTCCCAGCCAAAGCAGGGTCTAAGAATAGCGGTGAACTAAATTCACACAACAACATGAGACTGTCAGGTGATCGCAGGAGCACTGTGTGCTGGACAGTACAGAGGCAGCAACAGCAGCAAGCCCCGGACTGCTGACTGCCACAAAGCACTGTGATAAGAGAGTGACAGTGGGGGATGTGTTTGTGTGTTGTTTCTTAATCCCTCTCTTTTTGTTCCGCTCTCCCTTGTGTCCCCCCTCCGCTTCTTTCTATCATTCGGTCTTCCATAAATTTAAAACAAGAATACGTAAATGTACACTTCGTCCTCTTGACAAAGAAGTCTTAGAGGAAAGAGCAGGCAAACAAACAGCTTAAAGAAACCAGACTCTTTCAAGTGAAAGCTTGTTGATTCCTCTTTAATTCTTCCTTTACAAATACATGAATGGTGGTCAGTACTGTGAGAAATGGTTAGGTGTGTTACAAGTGGCAGCTTACTAAAGTCTGTAGCAAAGTAGGAAAGTGAGCAGCAAGTCACAGAACTGAAACTTTACACAGATCTGCCGAAAAACTCAATGGGTTATCATGCAATTGGGGATTTTGGGTTAGGTCTGAAGTTTGACGCCTCATCATTTCATTACTACAGGAACCTAAAAATGCATTACTCTTCCAGGAAGTTGAAAACGTTTTTTTTTTTTAAAAAGGGTAGCTTGGTCAGACCATCCCAAAGACGTGAGCTCAACATTCTGTTTCATTCTCTGTATTAGTCTGGACTCAATGCGGCCCCAAAAACATTCCAGAAATTAAAATCCAATCACAGCCAATGAGGGATCCAAACCATAGATGGCAAAGTAAGCAGCCAATCAGGGACTGCGTTGTAGCTGATGACATGAAATGCAGGCCGCAGCTTTCAGGACAGTAATGGTGGCTCCCCACAAGTACTAACTCTAACATTAGTAAACACAGCAATAAATGAAGCTATTGCAGAAATAGAGTCAATAACAACAAGTAAACAAGAACAAGTGCATGCTTTCGCGGGGTTTCTTGGGGGAAGACGTCGTCGCTGTTCTTCCGACTTGATTTGGCAAAAGCTTGATTTATCAACTGACTCCATTGGTGATGAAGAAAACGCTCCCCTGTGTTTTATTACGCTGATTGGCTGTCAAGACGAGTACTCTCTGCCAAGTGTTAGGGGCGGCACCAAGTCCAGAGTAATACAGAGAGTGAAACAGAATGTTGAGCTCACATCATCAGGATGGTCATGAATCATTTCAGATCAAAATAGTGTCACCAAAATGGGCCATTTTCACATATTATGCAGTGATACTAGCAAGACAGGCTGGCTGCAGGAGGCATACATTTGTGTCTCTGAGATATTTGAACATTCAATAATACAAATTTAACATGTCAAGTTGGGCTGTATCCAATTTGTTGTTATGTCAGTCAAATCAGATGTGTCTATTAATACAAAGTTACAGAGTTTGAAAGTTTGAACGAAGTTCGGCGGGACGTTCAGGGTGACAGTGATATTCACGAAATATAGTAAACAAGCTAAGTTAGCCTTCCGAGCTAATGCATGCTAACTATGCAAATAACACATTGGAACTGTGCAACAACATATTTTTGCTGACACTAAACATCAAACAAAAGCCAGAGACTGTATTGTATTAGATTTTTTTGTGAGCTGTTAATTCACTAATTCGAAGCAGAAGGCTGACGATAACACTATCTTAGAGCCTGACCAGGCAAAGCCTCTTCTGCTTCAGGCAGCTGCCTCCGTCTCACGCAGACTCAATCTGGGTATGGGTCTGCAGCTGGCTGTACCGGAGAGCAGCGTGAAAGTGAGAAGCACCCACTCTGCAGCTTATTTTGGGGAGTGAAAGACCTACACTGCACAATGACTGACAAAAAAAGGGGAACGTTCGACTTACTAAGTATCTCGGTCGACCGAGGAGTCTCTGACTGATGATTCAAATCTTCGACTTTAAGAGTGAAGCCATAATCTCTAGGCTTAATTAACAGCCTAAGTAAAAATCACTAGGACTAGACTGCAACAAGAAGATAACAATATATCAACATCTAATTCTATCAGTAAGATGCCAAATGTAGCTGACATATACTGCAAGTGTGGTTGTATTTTATATTTCTGGCTTCAGTTGAAGCTCTTCTTAGCTTATACACCTTGATAACTACTATTACTAACACCCACAACACCTTACTTAACACCATTTATGTTCCCATAGACGCTGTTATTGTAATATAGTAGTGCAAAAAAATGGTTTTAGGGAACATTAAAGTACACCCAAGTAGGGCATCCACTGTGATGCACTGAGAATTTCAATTGCATACCAAAGGGAGCCACATATGTTGATACTAATCTCTGATTCGTGGAGAAACAAGAAAAATGATTTCATTTGACAGCGATACAGTCTGCAACACTCAGGAAAAAAAGCATCCACAGCTGCTCCTGGCTGAGGTGTATACTGAGAAAAGGTGACCAGAAAGCAATCATGTTCCTTGACTGCAGTGAGTCTGACATCAGCCGACTTAGTGACCTCAACGAGCCCTCACTCTCTCTCCACTGCCACTGGAACATCTGTGTATGTGTATGTGTATGTGTATGTGTATGTGTGTGTGTGTGTGTGTGTGTGTGTGTGTTAGTGTTTGTCAGAGACAGAGAGACAGTTACATAAATATCCCCTCGGTCCAAGCTGTGTGACGTTCTTCCGGCTGTGTGTGACAGAGGTTTCTGATGGGTCAAGCCTCAACACGGTATTTTTAAAGGCATTTTTATGCCATTTCTGCTGCAGGCAACAGCCGACGCTCAGCGTATTGGTGTACAGTCAAAATCTATTTCATTACAGATAAAATAGATTTTTGACTGTACATCAATTACATAAATGACAACATTACTACAGAAAGAAATCAATCATCTAGCGTTCTCACCAACATGCTTTGCTGGGTTGCATCATCACATTTAACTTGTAAAGTCTTGTACCAGCCTAGGGTAGTTACGGTTTCACTGCAGGCCCCTGTGTTGTAAACCAGTGCAGGTGGTTTGACAGATGTTGATCAGACAGACAGTATAAAGGGGCAAGAGAGGTGAAAGCCACTAACACCGAGCACAATACATGCATATAACATAAGGAATAATCTGAATGAATTACGGCTTGTTTTCCATAAGGGCAGACTGCTCTGTAGGCGATGACTGCTGAGGTGACCTGTCCCAAGAGAACATTGCACAGCAGTAGTGCCAAACTGATATCTCAACACTCTTAAACTGATTGCATTGCAACTGAGTGTGTTTTGCCACGCGTCTGGTCCCTGCACATTCGCAAAAGATGCATCACAGGCTTAATACTCATGTATGAGTCCCAGCTGCACTGTTGATTGCAAGCAGTAGCTCGTTGTGAGCTGTCATGGTACTTTCCCATGATGGAAGTGCTCTACTACTACTCGATATGCATCAACGGAGTGACACAGAGGCACAGTAATCACATCTAATCTTTGGGTTATCTGCAGCCTTGTGGGGGCACTTTCTGCACGTACAGTCTCAGAATTGCACATGCATGCGAATACTTCCCACGGCCTGCCTGCTTGTCAAATTTAAAACCTTCCATGTAGAGATTGCTGTACCTGTGTAATGCTATATGGGCTGAAAATTAACCCCTAATGGAGGGAACACGCCTTTGCTGCAGGAGAGGCCAAGTCCTAATTTATACAGGGTGAAACACAATATAGTCCACGTCACAGTGACACAACTGCTCCACTTCCTTGAGCTAACAATTATATTGCACTGCCTAAGTTCTAGTAAACAGCAACTCCCTCAAGGAACTGGCCCACATGGTCTGAAAGCACCTGACTGCCTGCATACCTGCTGGTTATGCTGCATTAAGGACTTCTGCATTCCTGTAATCACATGACTCTGACTTGGTGGAGATGCAACAACGCCCTGAGGTTATTGCGCTCACAGCTACGTTCAAATAGAGGCTCATATCAGCTGGAATCAAGCTGTACATTTTCACTGTCAAAAGAAGTCCAAGTCACAGTGGTTGTAGACAAGAGACAAAGAACTGTTAGTATATATCCTAAAGACGCTAGTTGAAGAAGAGCAGTTAGTGTATATTCTTTAAAAACACCACAGGGATTTTTATGGCTGGAATTCCCTGTAAAGTGTTGAAACAAGCTATATTTATATATAATGTGTTTGTCTTTACACTGTGTGTGTATGTATGCCTGTATTCTCATGACTATGTGTACACTTTGGCTTACTTCTGTGTCACAACTTCTGAATCAGCAACACATGACAGAAAGGGAGTGATGAGAGTAATGAGTGTATGACTGTGTCTTACAAAGAATCACATGAACGCATCATAAGGCTGAACAGGAGTGGCGGAAACTATGTGGAAATTAGAGTGGGAGATCGATTTTGCTTTCAAGGTGAAAAGCAGATTTGCCTCCATAATGCGTAGAATGAATATAAAACTTTTCTTTCCTCTTTCTTCCAGTTAGCAATCAAAGGGACAGAAAGTGTCATATGATAGACGTGATGAACAGATCAACCTTAAAGCAAAGTGATTGCTGTCTGTCAGCACATCCTGCCTCTCTGTCACACCACCTCCTTCCCTGTCATTTCTCTTGTTCTCATCTAAACTGAAAGTAGGCTAATTAGGTGATGTGACTTTTTGGTTTGACTTTCAGGATCCCAACAGACGCTGCTGATTATCTATGGACGTTCGATGCTGCGTGACTTTGTCTGCCCCGTGCTGATAAGAGTTTTGCGATTTACTAAACAAGGTTGAATGTGCACGTTTTATTCATAAATTTACCTTCAAGGCAATGAGCATCCCGTATTCCTTTAGGATGGAAGTTGTCGTCCAAAGCACCTTACCATACTCTGAAGACACACTTACAGAATAGGTCATTGCAGTGAAAACAAATGGACAGAAACGTAAATATGGGGGCAAAAGCTTGGACAAAGATTAGAGGTAAATCCTCACTGGTGTTTACTGTAAACGACAGAACCAAGGTAGGCAGAAACAATGTTCTACAATGCAGCCCTTTCAATAGCGAATGGTCCTAGAGAAGAGATAGGTCTTATCTTAGGAGAAGGTATTCTCAAATTATGGGCTTGTGTTTTCTCTCCTTGCCCCCAATTTCCCTTTGAGTTTTTAAATTGAGGGTCGCACAAAGATCTCTACATTGAAGAGTTCAAATTGCTTTTTGGGCATTCAGTAAGCAGCTCAATTGCTTCATTAACCTAATCAATAAATCAGCATGAAAAGCAGAAAATCAATGCCACTGAACAACAGCTAAATAAACCATCCAGTGAAGTCATTTCTCCTGTTGAAATTTAAAAAAGGTACACCATACCTGCATCTATTTGTGTGAACATTAATACTAGCTAAATAACAAATGTGTTAGGAACCAAAGTACTGTATAACGTGGACTAATTAGAGTATGCAGTGTACCCAACTCCAGACAAACAGCAGAGTCACAATGAAGGAGACTGGATGTGGAATGTACGTAAACTGCATAATAGTTAACATCATTTGTAGAGCAACACAGTCGGCAGTCAGTAGTATGCGTTGCACTTTATCTTTGCGCCGTTTGTGAGGTGCTGCTGCCCACAGTATCATGTATCAGCATTAGCTGTGAAACTGGAAACTGATCAGCAACAAACGTGATGATTATTGTGATACTGGAAAGAGTTGAAGCTGCAGAAACGCGTCAAAAAAATAATGACTTAACATTCAATTTACTTGGCAAGTTCTCTGTTTGTCATGTGTTGATTGGTCATCATATCATATGCCAGTTTACTACAGTCTAGAATGGCCAACAGCCAGACAATAATCGACAACAAAGAACTATAAACCCAGAGCATCGCAATAACCGGCAGTGTGTGTAACACAGGCAGTGCTTGAACTGATGTCTTCACAAAGTAAGAGGACAAGCAGGCCTAACTAGATGTTAAGCTGATATACAAGCACTCACCAGCATGCTACTGTGTGTGTGTGATGTGTGTGCAGCTTTTACGTAAAACTATATCTTTACCATGACCCTGCAGTTCTGAGAAGCCCGAGTGTGGCCACTTAAAATAGCCCTGATAGGAACCTGATGACAGCCGCTGTCTTTACAGAACCCTGGCAGGCTTGTAGCATTCACACACACGCACACAAGCACACGCACGCACACAGACAGAAGAGAGCAGCCTTGGAATGCAGAGCTATAATATACAGCATATATATGAATCCATGACACTAACATGCTTTGAGTATGCACAAGTCATAAAAGTACTGAGTGTGAGGCAAGCAGACACACACACACACGCCTATCTGCTCTTATCCAACTCTTTATGCCAGTGACTGAGAACGCAGCCATGTGATCGTCCCACAAACATGACAGCCTGAGATTGATGAAAGCCTCACATGACACCCTGGGTTATGAAAGCACGCAGTGGAGGACGGACACCACGCCAATCAGGAACCTGAAACACTACTTTTCCTGTAATCTGTCAAGGAAAAAGCATCACTATGAATAAACCTGATGTGGTGTATCACCTTTCTCTCTCAAATATAATCTAGTAGAATCTAATCCATATTTTAAATTCACCACAAGGTTTTAGCTTTTTTTCCAGAGTAATACACATTTCATACCAACTCCAAATTGCAATGTGAGTCAGGTAAAATCTATTGGCTGGCTTATGAAATAACATGTTTTCACAGTTTCTCATTTAGAAAGACTGTGATATGGGTCTAACAAGCTATACATAAAACTGCAAAGTAAAATGTTCATCCTAACAGCACAATGCTTAGTCAATCACTATCACCTCATTTGTATAAAATCACAAAAGAAATACTTCACTTTAGCCCTTTTTAAACTCATCTGATTTGGGTTTTGAGGGTTTATAAAATGGTGTGTGAAAACAAAAAAACATCGGCCCACACCCATCCCATCCTCTCTCTTACTGACACACACACACACACACCCTCGTATCTCAGCACAAACACAGCTATATTGAGTTGTATGGCGCAGGTCAAGAGGGAAGTTTCCTCAGCAGGCAGCGGTGGCAGGGGGCAGCCAGGAAAAGCAGTCTGGCTGTGGGTGGGGAGGACAAAGCTATTGGCTGGCGGTCAAGCCTCTGACTGGCTACAGGATGAGCCAGGAGCTCTCAGTGTAATGTACAGTATGCTGTCCCTGGTCAGGTGCTGCAGCCAGGGAAACCGGAGAGGCTTTTTAGGCTTTCCTCCGAGGGTCAGCCAACCTGCTGCCCTCTGTGGTATTCTGGAGGGCACAGTGCTGTGCTGTGACAGAGCTTTGGTGATGCATTATGCAGGTCAACGGGGTTGCACAACAGCAAAACTTTTTTTATTCATCACATGTGAGGCTTTTGCTAGCATAGAACCCAGTTAGATCTCTGATGGTTTTATGGTGGA
Organism: Epinephelus moara; assembly: GCF_006386435.1. Lineage (NCBI taxonomy): Eukaryota > Metazoa > Chordata > Actinopteri > Perciformes > Serranidae > Epinephelus > Epinephelus moara. The sequence goes on along the minus strand of NC_065508.1, from coordinate 7,348,761 downwards.
CAACACTTGTTGGGCTTTTTGGGTTGTTGTTATTTGGATGTTAAATAAATGATCCATCAATTTTAGATAGCAAAATATACTAAAAGTAATTCAAAATGCACTCAAGAAATATATGCAACTCTCACAGCTCAGGGGCTGCAAAGTATTACAAAGTGTGCTGTACAAATTAGTGGTTTCCTGATTCCCTGATGTGAAGTTTATCATTTTCATCATCCTGAACACACACACTCTCTGACCTCTTAGTGACAAGTTAAGGCTCATGTAAGTATTTGGCTGTGGAAGGTTTTTGTTGAGGTGAAACATATGGGAGCTCTACTTGTTTTATCATTTTCATCAGGGACAGCATTATTCTGGGAGAGCCAGAGGTGTTGACGTGAGTGTTTTCAAAGTCTTACTTGAGATGGTTTGTAACACCGTACCCAGCCAGCTCAATTCATAATATCTGCTCTCTTACAGAAGCAGTCCTGAGTGCAAATAAATACAAGCTGCAGTTTTTAAAACATTCATGAGTACTGTGAAAGTCATTCATCACCACAGTCCACGTCTTACCTCATCCTTTCCTCTCATCTGTCCATCGTCAAACTTTGCCTGCTAAATTCCTGACCACCCAAACTCTCCTCTCTGCTTTCTATTATATTCCCATCTCCCATCTTCTATTCTTTTCTTCGACCTGGATGTACTCAACCTTTCCCATCTTTTTACAGTCTATCAGACACATACACTTTTAAAACAAACCCTCTCATTCCCCACAATCCCTCATCTCTTCAACTATGTTTTCTAGCCTTTTCCTGCTACCAGCCAAGTGTCCTCACCATCCATCTCTCCTTCTCCTTGCCTTTGTCTTCACACAGTTCTGCCCTCTCCCGAGCAATTCATCCCTGATGAATGGGGAACTCATGCCAGAAGTATGAAGAGCACAGCTGACCACTGAGTTAACAGAAATGCCTGCTGCCTGCCTCTTTGCTCTAGGATTGAAGCCAGCCAGCCAACCACACACACACAGCATTTATATCAGTGGGCGCAGGGCACCTTTATGACCATGGAACGTGCACTGGAACAAACGTGGGCCAAAGTGCAAGTAGCACCACGAGGAGGTGAGCTTTCAGGTCCTTCGGTAAATATATCCACCACAGGTGACGGGCCCGGGGCAACATTTTCCAATGCAAGTGTATTTAAAACTTAAAAAGGGCACTTTCCCCTTGGTGGCAGACTTGACCCTGACCCAGAATGTGTGTAGGAACATACACGGGGAAACTGCAAATCAACTCAGGGAGTATAGAGTATCCTACTCGCCAGCTCAATGATGCGTTACTGCAGTCAGATTGAATTCAGCCTTAGGACACTGCAATAGCAAGTATTTGCGCTGCTTATAGTGACATTACACGTCACACTTCACCTGCACAGACTGCCATTATGAACTTAAAAACAATTATGGGCAATTATTCTTCCACTAGATGCAATATATTTTAGAACCAGCAGTGCCATCTGCTAAGGATGCACAATAACTTGGTAAGTTTATCAGTGTTGGACAATGGCTGGTTTACAACATGCCTAATGCAACAATAATCGTGCATTTCTTTAAAACAGGCATAACATGAGAGGTTTAAGGCTAGAAATCAACGATGGTGTTCTGTCTTCTGCATTTGAAATTGAAGCAACTCCCACTCATCTGCTTTGTAGATGTAGACTGCAACTAGTGCAGTGATAAGTACAAAAATATGAATATATTATCTTGCATTTGTTCTAAGCATCACTGGCATTAAGGAGAAATATGGAGGTATTTGTCTAGTTTACACCAGTGCAGTGTTTCGTACAATATCAGGACTTAATATCTTTCGTTTGAGCTGGGCATCACCGGTGTAAATCAGACATGTGACTTGTATATTTCCGTAAAACGATACACCATATTGGTCGCTTTGAACACAACTGATTGCAGATTTTATTTAACATTCTTCATCCTCACACTATAGTATGTTTATAAAGGCTGCAGCCCGGTTTGCAGTGGATCTGTCTGTCATCAATGACCGACTGGGATGATCACATGTGCTCCAACACAGAGCACACTGTGTCCTCCTCTGCTGTCTGACGGCACTGACGATGAGTACAGTACCGTCGCAGGACTGAGAGGCAAGCCAGCTGTACTTTGTTCCAAGTTATCAGGGGAATAGCTCACGATAAGCGACAAAAGAGCATGGCTGTACTGCCTCGGCTGCCTCCTTGTTGTCTTAATACCACGCAGGCTTAACTGCAAAGAAACACAAAGGGGGGACACTGGGGAGACAAAGGGGAAAGGAGGACATTGCAACTTCTAAACGACGATAGCGATAAACCACGCTTCAGGAAGAGAGGACGCCGTTATAATTAACTTATTAACACTTTATTAATTACAGCAAAGGAGCTGTAATAATTGTGTAAAGGCGGAAAAAGTGCTAGCCAGTGAGGCAAGTCGAGTCCCAACAGGAGACAACGCGGCGTGCAGCAGCCCCGCTAGCGTCTGGTAGCTAGCATTAGCATGTTAGCTAACCTCACCAACAACAGGCACAACCGTTGACTGTCCCCACACTTTGCTCCAACCATTCCACATTCACAGAACTACACGGCGTTAATTCGTGAAGTGGCTGCGAGTCCAGAATATTCACCACGTCAACAACTCTGTCATGCTCCCAGACAGCGGAGCGAAAGTCGTAAATAACGTTAATGTACAATCTTACACACACAAACCAGACACACAGCGTACACACACACACACAAACAAACAAAATAGCTACCTGAAAGCGGGGTCCTCTTTGCTACATCTCGGGGGCGGCGAAGAAAACGCATTTCTCTTGTTGAAAAGTTTCTGGAAGAGAGTCGGAGGCATTTTGTACCAAATTAAATTCGGTACAGAAGGTCTCTTTTTCTTTTCAAATCCGAGAGCAAATCTTGTTCCTTGTAACTGTCTCCATGGGTGTCACAGTCATATGACAGGCATTAGTCACGGGAGCTGCTTGGTAACCCACTACATTTTTCTGATTGGCTCACCGGGCCCTGCTGCTACTACAAATTATCTGATTGGCTGGTATTTTTGGCCCGGTACCACGTGGTCAGTGGATTCGCTGTGTTGATGTTTTGTCGGGAATCGTGACAGCATGTAATTTATGCACAGAAATCATACAAGTGCGTCTGCTGGGATGATTAAAACACACGGCCGAAGATCCTTAAAACACACGCATGAGAAGTGAGTTAAGTGCAGAAGCAAGAATTGTGCAAAACAAACACACAGTAGTATCCAGAAATAATTATTTATTTAAGCTATGAAACCTACTGTACATTAATTTATTTTGCACATTTACTTTGACTTTTTTGTAGAAATACATTTTACTCACACATACAGAAAACAGCAAAGTAAAACAAACTTACATCTTAACTTTTATCTTACATTAAACACTTAGATTAGGGGCGTGTGGCATTGACACATATGCTGAAAGTAAATACAAATACAGAGAAACACACACAACATATATATTCCACACAAAAAAAATGAAAAACAATTATTGTTAGAAGAGAAAAGATGGCTATGTAAGAGGATACAGCTCTGACATCTAGTGGCCATTTTGCACCACACACTTGTTGGACAGCACGTAGTCATGCAACATTTAAAAAGGACATCAGGTCCTGGTTTCACTGCTAGTACGTTGAATTAATACATTAAAAAGTGCATTTTTGTAGCCAGATGTACTTGAGCAACAGTTTAATACAGTAGGTTCTGCAATAAAAATAAAGGCTAAGATGCAATGGAGGTTGAAGGGTCACTTACACTATATCTGCACCATCAGTCTATACATCTGTCAGTGTGTGGCATCTCTTTGAATTCCCTGTATATTTTTAAGTGCATCACATTTCATTTCGACATTTAGCCTCACACACTTCTGAGTCGTGACACCTTGTTTTGAAGTACTCAGATTAATCTTTTACAGGATATTTTACATACAAATCTCTTTGATTACGGGAGAAAGCCCAGATCTTTGCCCCTGCAGGCTAATCTGTGTACCCAGGAGCTACGAGAGGAAACAAAGGAGCACTTTTAAGTTTGACACACCTGTCCCTCATCCCCTTAAAGAACGCATCCCTGTCACTTTCATTGATAAAGTCAAAGAACTTGGCTTCCCCCGGGCTATTCTTTACAGGCCTTTTCAGCGTCACCATTTGTTGTAATTCCTCTTCCTTAGAACTGAGCTCACCCGTTCTGGGTGTGCCTGTGTCTGGCTTCATGTGCTCAGTCGGGCTGGATGTTTTGGCCGGCTCACTGGAGCTGTGAATGGTTAATTTGGTGACTGGGGTGAGTTTTGCTTTAAAGGTCTCAGCAATGATGGGGCTTTTGAACCACACCTTCTTTTTGTACACAATGGGCTTTCTGTTGGTGAGCTGAGGGAGCAAAATTATAATTGACAATGAACATCGTCCCTCTTACTTTGATTATTTTAATTAAATGGTGTACATCATATTTTGGATGGAGTAGATAACCAGGGTTTCTTACTTTGGATGGGGTTTTCAACTTGAAGGCCGTCTCTGCAGAATGAAAAACAAAATCATTATATTACGTTATTATTTGGAGCATTTGGTCATTGTGCAATCCGATTAAGATACATGTCTCACTCTGTGATTCTTTACCTGATTTAAATGAGTCTGTATATATTTTGTTCTCAGCTTCAGGTACTCTGTTTTTGCTTCAAAGAGAAAAGACAGTGATTGAACAAGTTTGGTCATAAACAGTAAATGCTGGTTAGTAAATCTTTCTGTGTTAGTGGCATGATTCCAACTGAGCACTGAAGACAGATTAGGAATCGACTCCACTAAATGGTGCATGTTGAGTGACTTTGCCAAGAAGAAATTGACAAACTTACTTGATGTCACAGTTCTTCTCAGGGATAATGGTAGAGGAATCTGCAGACAAAGGTTTAGTTCTTATCAGACGACTGCAGGCTGTTTAAATTAGGCTACATACTAATGCTTAATATTCATGAGTTTAAAATTTGAATCCCATCAGACTACCAAGATCATACCTTAAGTTACTACAGAAATTAAAACCTTGAAATCATTTTAACACTTCAATTAGTTATTGGCTGAAGGGGCAATATATTCACATTATATCGATATGGTGATGTGAGACTAGATATTGTCTTAGGTTATGGATATTGTTATACTCTAAGTACTGTCTTTTCCTGGTTTTAAAGGCTGCATTACAGTAAAGTGATGTGATTTTCTGAACTTCACAGACTGTTCTAGCTGTTCAATAATTTGCCTTTACACACTTAGTCAATATATCCACACTACAGATGATTATTTATCAAAAATATTTTATGAAAGCACCAATAGTCAACCCTAGAATATCGTTGCAGCATTGATATCAAGGTATGTGGTCAAATATATTGTGATATTTGATTCTGTCCATGTTATGCAGACCTAATTAGCGGGGGTCTAATTATCAGTGCACTAGCCAAATAAAATACCTTCTCTGCTGTGTGTGGGATTTACCAGTGATGTTAGAGAGGTTGGGCGGCTGATGCATGTGGATGCTCTGAGCATGGCTCACATCCAACAATGTGGAGTTTTTGATGTGAAGATGGAGATCCAGCAGCTCCTCCTTAATCGGGAAAGTCAATGTTTCCACTGAGGAGAGGAGTGAAGAGAGGAGAGATTAAAAACTAGAACAGAATAACCTTACCTTCTGGTATGTAAGGTTACATATGGATAATCAGAAATGGACACACACCATTGCTCTCCCTTCTAAAGATCTCAGGGGATGGAAGACTGCTGGAAGTTGTCGAGGCAGAGTAGCAGTCTTCCTCATCTTCATCCTCAGAGCTGAAAGTTGTGTCCGACTCCATGCTAGAAGACGTGATGCTCTCCAGAGTCACAGTCAAGTTTTGCTCTTTTCCTTTAACTGGCATTTCACCACCTTTAAAAGCCTCTGGCTCCTCAGGAGTCGGGGGACCTGCTGGTGACACTCGGTGGCCAGATTTTTTATTAGCTGGCGCAGCAGGCAACACGGCTTTGTCTCTGGGGTTTTCAGTCAATGCAGGGCCGCTCAAGTGTAACACAGAGTTGCAGTGGACAGGCTTAGTGCTTGTCTGTGCGTAAAAGATAAAAATTGAAAATGAGGAGAGAGTAAAAAAGTTTGAGAAACCTTGAAAGAAGCTGAAATGAAAATTGTAGATTTTCAGAAATATGAGATGAACTGTGTGAACTGAGAGGGTTGTTTAAAGCAAACAAACCAGGCCCCCTACCTCATACTACGCCCTTTATCCTTCCCATGTAGAGAACATAGTTTAGATAGGTAGATAGATACTCACCAACATTGAGTTGGTTGGTTTGACAGTGGGGACATTCATCTTCTCCACCTCAGGTTCCTCTGGAAATGCTTCATAATGCCTGCTGGGAAGAACTCTCCTGAACTCTAAAACAAGGTTAACATAGTTAAATAAAATCAATCTAAAACTAAAACTATGTGTGAAATAAAAAAAAAAGTTAAATAAAAATAAAAACTACACTCAAGAAAAAAATGCAAACCAACTGAAACAATAGTGTACTTAAAAAGCGCACTACAATAAAATAAAATTAAAAAAATATATACAGAAAATAAATTTTGTTTTAGTCTTTGTCAGTTTGTTCAAATTGGCACGAGGAGGCAAACTTGCATGTTTATTGAGATTGAGTGAGATATCTGCATGACTGTGAGTCAATTGGCTTCACAAAGTGTTGTTTGTATGGTAATACCCATCTGAAACTTCCTCAATTTTGCCCTTGACAAATAGGCCTACCACCTATATTATAAACTTAAAAAACCCCACTTAATTTAATACTAAAACCAATAAAAATTAAACTGTAAAAACTAAAATTACATTAGCAAACCAACTGAGATAAACTGAAAACAAACATTAAAAACAAAATAAAAAGTAATGAAAAATACTAAACTATAACAACTTTGCCTGCAGGTTTTTTAAGGTAGGCTAAATACTGTAGATAGTACCAAGATGCAGCAAGGCTAATTAATTTACCTACATTGACTAGTCCAAATACATTTCTCCTAATGCACTGATACAATATAAACAGAATTAAGTAGGGTAGTCAAAAACTAAATTGAGAAACAAATGAATTTTGACAAACAAAGTAATATTTAGCCCACAGTCTATTAATTTTACAATGAAATACCTTAGTAACTGAGCAAAGGACAGGAGACTAAACAGGAAACTAAACTGATTAGTGGGCTAGTAAGTTAGGCTCAATAGTTCGCCAATATACCGTGGGAAAATATTTTTATAGAGAAAATATCATTGTCAGTGCCATTTATAGCTACAGTGTTTTCCCCTTACTTTCTCTGGTGCTCAGTGCTGGTTTCACTGGTGTATCTCTTTTGTTAGGTAATCCAATGTGACGACTGACTCTTACTCGGGTCTTGTGTGGACGCATTGCGGAATGAAATTAATGTCCAAAATGCGGTACGAAACAGACGCTATCCTGTGTTACACTAGAGGAACTGTTGCTAACACTTTATCCTAAATGTACAGGGCCTAATGTTATATTGTAAAGACTAAAGGAGCGACGGTGGATGCTAAAGACACTGAAACTTTTCCACTGAGCTCTCCGTGTGTCGCCTAGCAACGAGCACACCTGTGGAGTCAATCAGCTGATGACGATTCCAATAACGGAAAGTATAAGTGACAACAGTTGGCGCATATCAGAAGTGGAAATAGTTGTATTAATAACAAGATATATAAGAAAGTACCTATACATTTACTCAAGTAGGTCTATTGAAGTACAGTTTGAGACCCGGATGGCTGTAATACTTTCTATCTCAGCACCAACTTGCTGAATATTTACGTTAGGGCTCTCAAATTTTGGCCCAAAGTAACCGTATTTGTCGAGTACAAATAGCAGCTTTTAAAACTTATCCAACTATATCATATAAGTCATTAATTTATGTCAAATACAAGGAGTTTCATTGTTACAGCTGAACCCCATTACTGAGGTAAGCTGTAACAATAAGAGTGAAGAATTCAAAATTACACAGTTACAAAAAATACACATAAATAGCCTATAAAATACAAACACACTGAAAACTTTATGACTGCTGTGAACACAGGGCAGCTGCATTGATCATCTGTCGTTGATGTTTTGTATTTATTTATTTCTATTCATTTTTTGCAGCATCTTCTCAATGCCACACAGCAGATAGAGTATTATTTGGGGAGAGACCTTACTGTCTTTCCCTGCCTCAAGCACACCCCTATCAGGTTCCTTTTCACCACCTACTGTGGCATGCTGAGAAGAGGAGTAAGATAGATGGAGAAAATGTTTTTAGCTGTCATTGTAACACTTTCATAAAATGAGTCACAACCATCCCTGCCTCTTTCAGCCAGTGTTTAGTTGCTGTAGCAGCATGGTGGTTTGAAATGATCAAAGATGAAATGCCTCATATTTTAACTAAGAGACTACTCTCTAATATAATATACATAATTCTAATTTCAACAGTATCAGTACTGATCAAAATATAGATTTGCTCCAGAAAGTATACTAAGTATACTACTTTCCTGCTTGAAAATCAGTAATTTGGCTGTAAAACCTACCTTTTTACACCGCAATGAAATTTCACATGCAAGGTCAGGAAGAAAGGGGTCATAGGTCATCCGGTCTTGGTGAAAGTGGTGCTGTTACAACCATCCCCTGTCTTTTACTTGAGTATTTCCATTTTATTTTATATTTCTACTCCAGAAGGAAATATTGCATATTTTACTCCACTGCATGTATTTGACAGCTTGAGCTGTTTTTCAAAATAACCCTTCACATAAAAACATATAATAAAATACAATACATAGCTTACACTGCTTATGCGCTATAGGATTGATTTCAAAATTCTGCTGTTTGCTTTCAAGTGCCTTAAAGGCTTGGCACCCATCTACCTCTCCAACCTGCTAGAACCCTATGTCCCTCTAAGGTCCCTCAGGTCCTCCGATCAGCTTCTCCTAGCTGTCCCTAAATCCAGGCTGAAGCTCAGGGGAAATCAAGCTTTCGCAGTGGCAGCTCCAAAACTTTGGAACGAGCTGCCTCTGCACAGTGGCAGCTCCAAAACTTTGGAACGAGCTGCCTCTGCATGTTAGGCAAGCCCCCACTCTGCAGATGTTTAAATCACGCCTCAAGACACATTTTTATTCTTTGGCTTTTTCAAGCACAGCCTGAGTGACTGGTGTTCTTCATGTGACGCTGTGTATGTTTCTTATTTATGAGTTGTGATTGTGCGTTGTTACCTGTTTTTTCTTTTACTTGTAAAACACTTTGGTCTCAGCTCTGTTGTTTTAAATGTGCTATATAAATAAATTGGTATGGTATGGTATGGTATGGTATGGTTACACGAGTTGTTCCCAATCTTTTTACTAGGTGGCCCAATACCAAAAAGCTTCTTATCGTTTGAAGTTCCTTGTAAGACTTATTTCTCTCTCTAAACTTCTCAAATGGTTTCTTTTATATAGCATGGTTGTTTTGAAGCATAAGAGTTAAAAACATTTCACAAAAGAGCACAGATTAAAGAATGTTACAATATATAAAAACAAAAACTGTGTCTTCTTTTGTTCTCTCTCATTTCACTCAGATTTATTTTGTGAGCTTTTAATCCCCATGTTGGGAACCAATGGACTAAACACCCACCTGTAATGCTACTTATGCACCAGTATTAACAATCTAATGATTTAAAATGCAAGAATATGTCTGTCATTTTATTATAGAGTGCTTTTACTTTTGATACTTCAAGTACAGTTAGCTGATAATACTTTCATACTTTTACTCAGAGATGACATTAAATGCAGTGCTTTGACTTGTAATGGAGTCAAATTAGTGCCAGCCTCTAAACAGTAGCCTGTATTTTCAGGAAAACCTTTCAAAATAAAACCTGTATGCAAATAGTAGTATTGAAAACACCATGAAAGAAAACAGAAACAAGACACTATTTTAAAATCATTCCAGAATATCTTTTATTTCATCACCCTTGTCCTATTCCCCAACCACCCTCATCCCTATTGCTGCACTCAATCATTACAAGGATATGGTGCTGATTCCATTTTACAGCAGAATAGATAAATAAATAAGTACAATTCATCTCACTACACGCAAAAAGAGAGAAAAAAAATCCATTCAAACCATTGATTTAATAAATATGCTTACATCTAGCTGTCCTCATTTATGTACATCCACATTGTTTATGCTTTGGGACGGTAATCAACTTAAAAAGCCTATACATTACTTCTATGAGTAAACCCTCCAAATAAAAAGTATTATCTTGTTTAAAAGTCAATGGTGGTCCTATTTTCCTCCAGTGAGTGGAACTGATCAGCTCTGCCTACATTACAAAGCCTTGCACTAGCAGCAGTGGCAGCTGCGTACAACCTGCTAGTAATGGCCACAAAGAAATACTCATCGTTTTCAAGTCAAATGCTAACGGTGCCAGCATTGCAGGGCAAACTGCATGCATTGCCCTGAGCCCTGGTTTTGCATCATCTCTTTTTTTTTTTGAAGTCTTTTACCTGACATACTATTTGTGCAAGGATGGATGTAGAGAAAGCTGTGATAGAACTGACTGTAGAGCGTGAACATTGATGATTGTTACAGTGGGCCAGTCCTTCACGTAAACAAGGAGCATGCATGCTAAACTGCTGATCACGTCCATGTAGAGGTGACTTACTGAATGCGTGGATACATGACATGAACTGTGATTTGCATGTGGCTAAAGACATCAAGATGCTCTACATGGAGAATCGCAGACAGCAATGATTTGTAAGGCAGGAGCTGCTACTCCCTCTACCTTCATTCTGACCTCTAACATCAGGGTGAGGTTTTGGTCAAATTGCACAATGTCTGGGTTAAGAGTATAATCTTTGTCAGGCCCTGCTCGGTGGCACTGCTGTCAGCAGCTTGTTCGATGAAAGGAAAATCTGTTTTCCACTGAAGATGAAGTCCATTACTTTCCCACAAGGTATCAGCAAGACATCTCCTTGAGCTACACTACACACAAAGACATCACACTTGCTGTCGTACAACTGTGGAGTTAGGTTGTGTTTGGCTGGTGGGGGGGTTTAAACTGATGGAGAAGAGGGGAGAAGCGGACAGAAGGGAAGTAGGAGTGGATTGCTCAACATAAATGTGCTGATGATTTTCTGCTGCCTGGGACAGAGTGTTTGATGGTTTGTATAGGTGGGTAGCACGTAGCAATGTCTGGGAAATTTAAAATGAAATAAGAAGATAACAAATCAAAGAAACAAAGTGAAATACAATTTAGGCATATACATTCTGTTTCCATTTCAAAAAAGAAAAAGCTCTGTTGGACCTCCCCTCATGTCAACTAGTAACAGCACTTTGTTTTAAGTGTTGGCAGGTTTATACTGCCCTCTGCTGAGCAACACTGTAATGTACTACTTTGTTTTCTTACGTGATTTGTTTTTATGCAGCATGAAAAATTCACTACCATGATAATAATAATGATGATAACAGAAATTATTTTAACATATGCTTTCGGGTGTATGTGGTTATTGTATTTCACTTTATTTCTTTGATTTGTTTTCATTCAGGCATTTTAAATCTTCCACAGGAGGGACAGGTTTGGCTTCTTGCTTTCCCAAAGCACGTTAAGTCTAAGGTGTCACAACTTTGTCCCACTGCAGGTCAATGGTCAAAGCAGATCAAAGATGCTTGAAGGAAAATGAGGTCTGTCGGCCTTCACATGGAGATGCTGCTGTATAGGCGGTCGATCTTCTCCTTGAAGAACTCCCTCAGCTCCGGTCTCTTGGCCTTTAGCGTCGGGGTCAGGAGGCCGTTTACAATAGAGAACATCTCGTTGTGGATGTAGATGTTCTTCACCTTTGAAAGTTAAATGGGACAGATTGGAGAAGATGTTGATGAACACCAAGGTTCTTGAGAGTCTCCACCAAGCTTCTTAGCTGATGTAACTTAAAGAATAAAAGGTACACATTACTGTGATGTTATTACAGATGACACAAGTCTTAGCATTTCTCTGCTAAGGAAACAAGCACCTATGTAACTCTCTCTTTTATTCGGCTGATTTTACCTTGATTAATTTTTAATATAATGAGAGCCCATTTGCCAAAAATACAATATAAATGATTCACTACTCTACACCACTACTTTACAGAGAGGCTCAACTGGAGCAATTTGTGCTGTAGCTTTGAGACCAAGGTTATTACCACCGCCAAGGAGGTTCAGTTCTCGGTTCGGTTTGTTTATTTGTCAGCAGGATTATGGAAAAACATTACAGGCCCAAATTTTCATGAAATCTAGTGGAAGAATCCATACATTTTGGACCAGATCCAAATTACAGGGCACTTTCATTAACACCACCAGATAGGTTGTCGGATAGGTCTGCGCTCTCCAACTGCCATTCTAGTTTTACATGTTCTCTAAAAATAATAAGAAAAATACAGCTACAGCAAAAAGCAGACCAAATATTTGCTGCTTTTGCCTCAGACCCAAACATATATCGGCCCACCAACCTGTTCAAAAGAGTGGAGGCCACTGGCCTTGCCCAGACGCACCAAATCTTCAAGCACTGCCTTTTTCAATTCCTGTTGACAAAAGGAGAGAGTTGTTTTCCGTAGTTCCTCGTTGCTTTCAGCTCTTATTTTTAACGGCACTTTGAAGTGCTTGAGCTGCATGCCACCTACCGTGTTTTTACAAAGGTCCTTGTAGGTGCCAATTATGCCTTTTTTCCTGGCCCATTCAGGCATGACTTCAGGGTCAGGAACCACAATTCCTACCAAACAGGACTGAGAGCAAACACAAACATAAAAGAAAATAAGTTGGATTGTGAACTAACTCAGACATACTCTCATGGTGTCAGGAGCCGCTACTTCCATTTGAAAATTAGATTAATTAAAGTGTATAGGACATTAATATGTCGTCCGTGTTTGTACCTGCAGGCTGTCTCCATGAACATAGAGCTGTGCCACAGGCTCACTCCTGATGTAGATGTTCTCGATCTTCTCAGGAGAGATGTACTCGCCCTGCGCCAACTTGAAGATGTGCTTCTTCCTGTCAATGATCTTCAGTGTGCCATTCTGCAGGAGAGGAGAGGTTGGATCAATGACAAGAGGAGGAAGCAGGATGAACATGCGTGAAAGGTGCTCATGTAAAAACAATGCATTATGTAAAGCAAATCCTGTGTAGTATAAAATAATTCATTATTATGCCTAAATAATGAGCTTGATGAGAGCTGTATGTACATACAGGTAACCATTTGCCAATGTCTCCGGTGTGAAGCCAGCCGTCTGGGTCCAGCGTTTCTGCCGTCCTCTCTGGGTCTTTGAGGTAGCCCTTAAACACGTTTGGTCCCTTCACACAAACCTAGACGGGTGGAAAAGGGTCGAGGTTAGAGGTGAAATATATGATACACAACACAGTGTTTTAAAAGTCAATGCCTTTTTGTTGTTATGATTTTTTTTATTTTATGATGCTGTTATTTTCTTCATTATTTGCACCCCATGTTCAGTCCCACATAAAAAAAAATCTCTCCACTCAAGTAATAATTTTTAAATCTTGCTGTTTTACACACCTCATATCTGGGCTTTGTTTCTGTGCATTGGCCTTTTAAGATATTTAGGTTAAAGCTGCGTTGTAAAATGTTAAATGAGCTTACTGTTACTTCTCTGACGCGGAAATCACGATGAACATACAGACATACTGTATGTGTTCATGGGCATATTTTTCTTTTCTTTTTTTAATCATAGAATATAATAGAATAGAAAGAACTTTATTTATCCCCGAAGGGAAATTCAACTGTCCAGCAGCTCATAAATTAATAAATTAAAATAAAATTATATCAGGGCATACAGAAGCAGAAAGAGAACAATACTGAGAATATTAAAGTTAAGTGGGAAAAAGAATTAGAGATAGAAATATCACAAGAGGGTTGGCAGTCAATGCGGAAAACACGGCAGAATTTGGCTGGAAAACTCTGATCTGCGTCTCCGCCACACCTCACATTAAGAGTAAACTATCCCAGTCACAACAGCTGTGCTGGAGACAGTGCGGACACATGAATGCCGATCACGTCCACTTTTTTTTGGTGCAATAAGGAAAGATGTAATTGATGGAAAAGATTGGTACCTGTGTAAAATTGCCAGTAATCTGAACCTCCAAGCTTTAAAAAATGGATGTTCATAATCAGGGAAATCTTTCAAATGGAAAAGATGACTTTTTCCCTGAGGTCTAGTGGAGTAATATTCCCCAGCAAATGGGAGAAGTGGACTGTTTTTTCCCCGAAGAAATGGACGCAGCTTCAAGATGAATGTCTGCACAATGACACTTTCCCGTGTAGCCCCATGCAGTGTTTATGTTTTGTCTAAACATTCAAAAATACTTTAAATAAAGAAAAAGAATAAGTGCATGAATAGAAATGAAATCAAAATAAAATAAATCATGTGACTTACCTCTCCCTCTCCCTTAGAGGCAAAGTAGTTCTTCTCAGGAACATCCACCAGTTTGATGAGGTTACATGGCAGCGGGGCCCCGACGTGACCTATTCACAGGGTCAGAGCAAGCAAAATAATTAATATAATTTGTATTTTATTTCCCCTATTTGTCTCAACTCACACACATGCCTTTGTCACTGCTAACACTGACAACCTTCAGTAGTTATACATCGAACTTCTCATAACAAGTAAGTTCACATAATGTTCATATTTTTGGTAACAATCATTAAAATTATTTCAGACTTAATGTCCATGAAATTTAAAAGAAAGAAGGAATAAATACAAAGCTCTCATGCAGTATCAGATCTGGGCAGCAGGGGGCGATGTTAGACTTCATGTTGATGCGAGTCAACACAGCGTTATCTCACGGTCGCCACACACCAGGCTTTCACCCATCTTAAGTCTAAAAACACATGTAGACGATATAGAATAGGGCTAGCATGGAATTAAAGGGTGGAGGCATCTGATAGTATACTTGATATGGGGAGTGCAGTAGGTTTTCTGCTACAATCAAACAGTAGTAAATGAACAGTATATGTGCTTGAGTAGGATTTGAAACTACTCTTTTATTGTTTAATGGATGTTTCTGACTGCACAAGTTGGTACATATTATTTGTTTATTCATTTATGAATCAGGACAAACATAAATGTAAGTGTTTGCACAGAGAGATTGGGTTGATAAAGACCACACTGTCTTCCAAACTGCAGTGACAGCTTTATGCTATAAAAGTCAAAGGTCATGACTGGGTATTTTCCACAGTAATTCTGCTTAAAAATACAACTGAGGAAAAAATGTACTTCCTTTTTTTTCACTAAAGCTGTTATTTATTTCACTGCAGAGTCATACTGTCTTGACTCATCCAAACTAAAGCCCCCAGGTTTTATAAAGACAATAAACACAAGCCAGTGAGTTGACTCACACAATACCTTACCACTACCTACACGCATGCTACATTTAAAGGACAAACGGGACAATAGTAACACTACAACTAGTACTCAAATACTAGAAATTCTAAAGCTAACAAAAACTCTTACGCACAGGATAAATTGTCGTCAAGTAAAATGTCTGAAGCTCCCAACTCATCACCTTCAGGGATTTATTAAGTGAATTTAATACAAGTGCTCACTGTGGTTTACCAACTGAAAGCAGTGTCCCTAAAGCTCTGCCCACACAGAGTAAACAAATGTAACTGAACAGGTGATGGCAGGTTCACGTGGCTCCTGGGAACAGCACTGTGATTTTGATGAAGTGTTATTCTTTGTATCTGTGTGTGCAGGCAGTTAAATAATAAAAACAACTGAAAGGTGCGCGATATAAGAGTGGGATATAAGAGTGGAAAGGCCCAGGGAAAAAAAGGCTGCTGGGTAATCAACGTTCATTCATTTCCATGAATAGGGCGCCATTTTGGAAAGCTAAAGTTCTCATGATGCCAGCTGGCTCCAACTCCAACAACATTTCCTTTGTTAACTGATTTATAGCTGTTTGACACATAACAAGGGAAACTCCAAGAATGCTCAAAATCTGGCATTTCCATATGAATTTTTATATTCCATATAAAGACAAGACCTTATAATTAATATCTCTGCATCTCTACATTATGTGTGCTTTTGCTTAGACTGCCCAAAGAAGGCTTTAGGTATTTATATTTAGGCTTACTACTACTATATATGTGTAGAATAAATCTTCAAAAGACAGATTTAATTGCCTTCGCTAGCTGAAAATCTATGATTTAATGACTTAATCAGGCAGCTATTTATAACACAGGCACATTTATAAGCAGCTTTAAGTCTGTATAACATTCACTTGGTTATGACAGCTACTTGTCTTTTATACCCACTTGTTGATGTTGGCAATCACCTAAGCAGCAGTTATGTTAAAAATGTGGCCTAATTGCTCCGTCTTCTGTGTCTGTAATTAACTTCAGCCTCTCCTATTTTCCCCTCCTTGATCTACTGTATACAACAGCCGCCCCCTCACTCTCGCCCTGCTTCTTTTCCACCCTGTATCATCTATCAAGCGCCCACTGGGAGTGGAGCTGACAAGGTCAGAGCGTCTGAGAGGTTACGTCATTATCTGAGCGGCTTTGACCCCGCAGTGCCGTTCAGATTTCAGAGTTCAGAGTAATAATTCTAAACTCATATCAGCGGATTCAGGGAGCAGCCATTCCCTTATCATGTTTACATACACAGTGACCTTGATTAAACAGTATCACCGCATGGAAACTGTTTATTTCTTACAGTCATGAATCAGCCACGTCTCTTTTAGACCTTTGAACTGAGCCTCTGGTAGAGTAAACGGGTCAGTGACTCCTGCAGAGATCAGGATCTGTCTTCCTTTTCTGGGCCTGTTGCATAAACGCTGCCGCTCACCTGGGGTCCAGTCTCCAGGTGTGGTGAAGGTGCAGCCAGCTGTGCACTCTGTCTGGCCGTACGCCTCGTACACCTACACACAGACACAGGGGATGTTGAGAGGGCTGGGAGAGGGACACCCACATATTGTATTCATGTGTGTCACTGTGTACGTGTTTTGGTGCGTATAGTATGTAACTAGTTTTAAACAGGTTAGCTTGAAGTTAGGACTAGTTTTCGATCATGTTAAAACAGAGGTGGTCTACATCCCACGGTGTAGCCCGTGGGGCACAGGTAATATAAAACTCCTCTTACTATGAAACAGCCTTCAAGGAATTTTAACTAGACATTAAAAGGATGCAGCTCAGGCCTCAGTGGGTGGGGGTATAAAACGAAGGTCCCATCAGCTCCTGATCACTGTGTTACTCATATAGTCCCCCCTCCAGGTACCAGGCATGTAGCTGTGATGGTTAAGGTTCAGGTTTCAATAATCTATTATGTGAATCAGGTTGCTCACAGTACAAAGTGCAAACACAAGTGTGGGTTTGAGTGTGTGTGTGTGTGTGTGTGTCTGACCTGGCATCCCAGAGCTGCTCTGAGAAATCCCAGGACAGAAGGCGAGGTGGGAGCCGCTCCTGTTATAATCATCCTCAGTCTTCCTCCGAGGCTGGCCTGTTCAGAGGCAACACAACTTTATTTTCTTAAAAAATGCATAATAAAATTTTTTAAAAAAGATCCAGGAACTCATTGTTTATATTGGATTATGCCCTGAAATCATTCCACTTCTGACTGTGGGTGATGGAGTCCAAAATAAACAAATGATTATCTGCTATTATCGGAATTGTTTTGGGTACTTTACATGAGAGTTTTGTGGTTGGACATGATAAGGCATTGGTTTTTAGATATTTTTAAAGCCCTAAAAGGCAACATGCCGTCATACTTTACTTCTTCACTTGCTCAAGTGATTGGCTAATACTTTAAATCCCATGTGCAAGCACTGAAACTGGGAAAACTGCTTTTATTTCTGGAGTTGCACACATCTGGAACAAATTACAACACACATTAAAACTTAATACAGTTGTTTCTATTGGTCAATATAAAACCATGATGACAAACTACTTCCCTCTTCAGTGTTGTTATTGTTTACTTCTTTGTTTCCTCCGTAATTAATTTCTGTGTGTGTGTCATTTTGTTTAAACTGTACTCTCTACATCATTATAAATGAGGGCATGCCATTAATGATTCCTCAGGGTTTAAAAAAGGTTTAACGAAAGAATGTGGATGAACAAAGATCCTTGTTGACACAAAAATGACGCAGCCAATGAGAATCAAGCAGGTATACATAAACTTGTGCCAACAGGGTTTAGGCCAGACAGATAGAAATGCATGGATTGCAGTAGTGAGATGCCTACACGCAATTATAAAGGCATAGAAACTAATGACATCAGTAACAGTCAGAAATCTGGCTTTGACTTTAACTGTGCACCTTAATTATAATTAACTTCCAAACTGCACTGAGCCTTAAGGAGCATAGGCGTTTCTAGCCCATTTGTGGGGGTGCTGAAGCACCCCTAAACCTCTGATCCTAGAATCGCCCCTGTTAAGGAGTATATACAATACGTTGTGATAGTGATGTTGCAGGATATGACAGGCTTGTGTAACAGAAGTCCACAGTGGCACATTGACTTCTGGCAGAGGGAAACGCTATTTACCTGAATCTTACTAAAGAAGATTTTGTCCCACAAGCTGTCGCTGCGAATGATCCCGCTGCTGACTTCAGCACCTTTTCTCTTGGCAGCGAAGTTAAGCAGCCAGCGCTTTAACGGGGTGTTAGCCTGGCTGAAGATCTGCGGAAGAGACAAAAACAAGATACATTCTATTTTTGGTTTAGGGAAGACCCTCGCATCCCTCCTCTTACATCATTCACTGTCACAAGTCACAGTCTTGCAACTAAGAGTTTTTTTGTTACACAACAGGCATTTCTAAAGAAACTTCAAATGCATTACTCAACCAGCACGTCATTTTATCCCTTAACCACAGCTACAACACTGGATGGCAAGCGGCAACCAATTTCATTTGATTTACAAACCACAAACTTGTGTCAGAGCAGGTGTCAGATTCCCAGATGATACCCATTTTCACAGCAGACACTCACAATGAACTCACAAAGCTAAATTGCTTCATCGCCAGCGGGAGAAGCAAACAGCAGTTTTCTTTAAAAAGCCTTTTCTTTGTCCGTTCGTCTCACCTTGTCGTACATGCGGTTGAGCAGTCGAGGCACCACGGGGAAAATGGTCGGCCGCAGGGCCTTCATGTCGTCTGGGAGGAGACGGATGTCACCCTGATAGAACCCGATCCGTCCTCCGTGGCAGTACACCACAGACTGCAGAAACAGAGACACAGATTGTGAGCTTAATGCTTCTCCCTGACATAGGGTCCTACTTGTTGTTTATAGATGACCTTTTTATGGCTTTACATGTCCCTGTTTATTAGTTAATCTTTTAATGGATTGCTTTCTCTGCAAATGCTAAGCACATCCTCTTTATTCTTTTTAATATAAAGCACTTTGAGCTGTGTTGCCTTCATGAAAAGTGCTACACAAAATAAGTTACCATACTGAGTGCTACCTGCTCATCAGGTAAGCATTCACATGCACACCAACAGCAGTCATTTGGGGTTCAGTATCTTGCTGACTGGAGGAACTGGAGGTCAAACCTAAGCAGCCATATTAACACCACACTCTAGTAACTGTGCTACACTGGATAAGAGATCACAAACAGGTAAATTACTGATAAACTTACAAGCACTTGTTGGGCTCTCAAGTGAAATACCAGTGTGTGTGTGTATCAGTCGTCAGTGATACACACACTCCAACGCTTTAGGATCTCATCTCATTGAACAAAAACAGGAACCTTACTTGTTTGCAAATGGTGTTTCAACCATTTTATTTTTGTACATGGTCAAAATCTAATACAGTAGCGTCTTTTTATCAAAGTAAAGTCTTAATCTAACCTAATAACTTCAGCTTAAAGTAAAAGAATGTGGCTTAAAATAAAATTACTCAGTTAAGTACAGCTACCTCTGGGGGGAAAGAGATATGAGTGGTGCTGCTGATTACAACTCTGACTCAAATCAACATCTAATGAATCAGAGATTAAGAAAAACGATGTGCAGGGTGAACATTTTGCTGCAACTTGAACTGTTGGGGATTGATGTACAAACCCACAAGTGCAAGTAAGCAAATACAAAACACACACGTACAGATTGTGTCAGACTGAATATGGACGTAACTCAGTGCACATCCTTTTGCTGTCAAGTGGCTGTGAAACACGCACTATATGTGACCTTGTTCCTGTCTGAGGACACAGCGAAGCCGAGTGTCTGACCCCTTTTTTTTTTTTTTTTGCCTTTCATTGAGACATCGCTGGTGTCAGAAATGGAGAGGTGTGTGTGCGTGTCTGTGAGACTCTTGAGCTCGCTTCAATGGTGTGATCTGATGCTCTGCTTTCTGGGGAAGTTAGGTGGTTTCCTGTGTCTGAGTCCCACAGCTCTGACAAACTGCCTGCACCCTGCAGGCAAACAATCTAGGCTGGTTCAACCTGATGTAACATGATTGGCTGCCTAATATACACCTGGCACATGACAACCACGTGAGAAGATGCACACATATGCATACTTGATGATCCACTTAATTAAATAACAATACTCAAAATTTAGTATTAAAAAGGTCTGGCAGGACTCATTTAAACAGACAAAAATGCATCTCAGCACAAATTCCTCCAGTTGTTTAATGTTTGGTATCACATTTAATGTAACAGCAAAAAACACAGCAATGAAAAGCAGTCTAAGCAAGCACACAGACTCTGACTGACAGATTTTGGCTTAACAGTGAACAACCTCCACTTACTGTCACTCTGTGTGAGGCATGGAGGGTAACGGTTCAATTTGCTGTCAACATTTGGGCAAAACTTAGAAACAGCTGGCGTGTAACGCAGTGGATTAAGCTACCACAGCTACCGGTATGTGTCTGACTTCATATGGAACACACTTTCCTGTTTTAGAGCATTTTTGAAAACGTGCTCTTCATTTGTTCTCAGCAGGGCAGATTAAAATGGCTGCAACTCCAAGCTGATCAAACTACAAATGCATCTGGCTATAATGATACCAACAAAAAACCCCAGGAAAAGCATGAATGGGTGCACCACAAGGCTGCTAACGACCCAGTGGATGGCTCCTGTGTACTTTTACGTGATGGGATATTAATGTAAGAGACAGGACAGGTGACTAAGCAGCAGACACAAACCCCAAGGGTCCCTTAAATAATCTGATGTAACCTTCACTGATTATTTCTGTGTTTGATGTGGATGTCACTGCGCATGTGTGTGTGGTTTCTTCTGTCCCACAGGAACCATTGACCTCGCCAGGGTGGGAAGATGGGGAAAATCCACCAACAAAGGCATATTTTGTCATCCTGTAGGTCTTTATAGTTTTGTTTGGAAACTGGAAATATCCCTTTGGCAGCTGTGCTGGATGATAAATGGAATTACGTACAGCTTTGCTTTCTGACTAAAACTGAAACTTAAAAAAAAGAAAAGAAAAGTTGTCTTCCACAGCTGAACAGTGGACTCTTTGTAAAATTCAGGCACTGTAAAGACAGACGCTCTCACTACTGTGCCCCTCAGTCCAAATGATCCACCAAAAACTGGAGGACAGCAAGAATACACTTAAATATTCCAGTTTTGGTTAAAAAATATAGCCAGAGGTACAGAAGAAAATAAATCTGATCAGCTGCAGGTAAACTCAGCTGTTATAGTAAATGGGTTCCTGCGGTGTATGTAGATATGTTATCTGATAACAGTGTGCATAGAAGAGTGAGTGTGTGTGCTTCTGTCAGCTAGAAATGATGCAACACGCACACCAGTGGCATTCATCGGCAGAGCTGGAAAACGAAACTTAAGGAAAGGAGAGGGAAAATGAGCACAGAGCCTCTCCCTCCCTCCCTGCCTCCCACTCTCTCTCCCTCCCTCCCTGCCTCCCACTCTCTCTCCCTCCCACTCACTAAACAATCTCAAATTAACGCCCACCTTCCAAGTCACATCCGATCTCTGCCCCCACCACACTCCTCACATCCTAACACATAACTGCTTTATTCCTATAGTTAAGGACCTAAGTTCAGCCCAGTTACCTCGATGAGCCTCTCGAACATGTGAGCCAGTGGCAGGAAGGAAATGAGGCAATCATCTTGGTTGGGAAAGATAACTTTCTGCAGGAGACAGAAACAGGAATGAATCAGATGACCTTAAAATTATTTTGCAACACAAACACTTTATGAAAACTAGAAGCTGCAGGGTAAGTAAAAACACGATAAAACTAGACTGATGAATCACTTAGATTCAGACATCTTGATGAAATCATTTCCACTGACTGAATGATGTCTGGGGGACTGCTTTAAAAGATTTCCCAGGATAGGGACAATAGAAGACAATGTCACTCACATCTGTTACTTTGAGGAAGCCGGAGAAATCTGCCACCACATTACCATGGGTGAGCATGACTCCTTTTGGGTTTCCTGTGTAAGCAGACAGAAAACACACACACACACACAATGAAGTGACATTGCCCTCAACATGGTGAGCAAACCTCGGTTCTGCAGAAATTCCTTTGAATATTATTCTTGGAACCTGGGAATGATTTGTCTTTACATGCTGTTAAGTAGTGTACAATCAGGTGTGATACTAAAAGTCAGCGGCGGAAGGTGGTTAGCACGGGCCCCAGTGATAAGGCGCGTGCACACACACCACTGCAACTGTTTTTAAATAAGTGACAGGAATCTAATTTAGGGACCTTTGCGACCTCTTCCTTCTGTTTGTTTCTCTCTTGTCCTTTCTTACTGCCACTTTTATGTTTGATCAAACAGAGAATTGACCCTAGGCAACATAAACATGCATGTTACCCAACAACCATCATTGCATACCTGCATATGACAAAAATATCAATAAGCAGGCACGCCATCAGGGGGGTCACGGGGTACAGACTACCCCGGCCCAAGGCCAAAGGCGGGCCCATGAAAAGCTCTATGGTTAACCCTTCAATTGGATCAAATACAACAGTTTATTTATGAACTTATAACACTGACAATACAAGTTATATGCATTTACATGCATCGCAGATATGTGAAATGGTGTGGTCCAACCTATATGGCTCAGGTGCACGATGTGTGCAATCATGACAGAGGTGGGTTTATATTTTTGAGGTCATACAGCCTGTTACAAATGGCACCATTTTTAATTTAACATGAGTTCTTCTTTGAACACAGGTGTAGTTTGCGAATCTTTCACAAAGCCTGCATCAACCACGTCTACGGCCTGCGCTGTCTATATTTACACATCTGCTCAACGCAGAGACATACTGTAGGCTGTAGGCTGTCGACTGCGGTGGGGGAGCAAAATTTTGAATATAATTCAATTCAATAGATCAGCTTTCCAAAATGAGACGTGACCTCTTGAAATTGTTTCACCCTCTTTAATTCTGTCTTTTATTTGCACACTTTAAAACCTGCACTGAGGGCCAACAGCAGGTGTGGTCCAGCTGTGCACACATACTGTACATAATGTGTATATGTGTTGTCTATCTGTTGTAAAGACTGCTAAATTGTTATTGCCAAAATGAATTACTAATTTAATCCTATTCACATGGGTGGATTATGAGACAATGGGCCCCTCGGGTGGAGGTCTTTGAGGTCATTTTGTGTCTTTTTCGGTTGTTCTGTGTGTCTTTGCATCTCTTTGTGATCTTTCTGTGCCTCTTTGTGGTACTTTCGAGTCTCTTCCTGGTCGGTAATTTCAGTAACACTTTGCAAACGAAGGCTGGGGGGGCCCTGAAACTTTGGGCCACTGGGCCACTGGGCCTGTGCCCGATAGGCCTGTTGAGTAATCCATCCATGCCTATAAAGTATCAAAATTTAGGAATATTGATTGTTTGCCTCTAAAATCTTTAAATACACAGTCAAATAAATGTTTACTTGAATTACCAGACTGTGTTTTGAAGCCACGTGCCACCGTTACTTCAGGTGAAAATTTAGAAATCAAAAGAAATATCACAATGTCACAATTTAAAAAAAGCTCTTTTCCCATGAAGAAGGAAATCCCTTAATCATGTCTTTCTCAAATGTTTGGCAATTCCTACAGCAGCCTAAAATTAACAGTTTCCACTTGCTGTAATGTAATTGCATTGCTCAGTCTTTTCTACATACACAGTGTATGAAGCAATGACTTTTCAACAAAACGTTCCTCTTTCCAGACGCATCATCTGACTACCGCAGCTGTGAACAATGTTGTTTTAAGCTTAGAGCTGAATAGATGTCGCAACAAAGACGGAGGGAATTCTGAAGAAATGGAGAGAGGTGTGCGGAAATTTAACTCTATGTTGGTGTGGCCGCATGCCTCACTTAAAGCCAGCAGGTGGCAGCATTTTCAGAGTCTTACAGTGCTGTGGCTGGTGTCATATGTAAACTGACACCAGTGTGTCCTGACATGAACTGGCATTTGTTCTGGTCTGATGGTTGTAGGATAAGACCTCCCGAAAAACAAGCGGCGCTTCCTCACTCACTCTAATGTGCCGCCCTCTGGCATGCTGGGGAATCCGGAGTGGACATTTATATAATGAAAAGAGGGCGCAAGTTCACTCTGCTGCTGTGAAGAAGCTGGATTCATTTACAGTAAATGCCTGTCATCTTGTCTCCCCCTCCAATAGAGTGTTTGCTTCACCTCAAAATCTCAGCCATCAGAGAGCTCCCCTGTTGCAAATGTGCATTTTAATGTGGTTTTATGTTTTTCTTGACAAAGAAAATCAAAATGTATTACACAGAAATGACTGCATTTAATGTATTATACAAATGAAGTTCTTAGACATTCCCTGCAAACTTTCAAACCTTGAGAAAATGCACACGCTTAAAGCATTTACAGTGTTTGCATACGCTTAGTTTTATTAGTATCAATCAAACGTGCACACAGCAAAGTCATGGGAGCTTTTATCTTTGGCGTGGGTGATCCCAGGGTGGTCCCAGTTTGACCTGGCAAACTGCCTTAACCAAACAGTGTCAGTGCACCCGGTGTCCACTGAGTCACATGGGATCAACAGCTAGGAAGCAGAGGGAAGTGACTGATATTGCAGCTAACACACAATGTAATCAGTAAATTACTTGATTGGTGTCTCCGCTTGGACTTTTCAACTCAGCAGTCTCAGTAAAAAATAAATGTTATGAAAGGAACAGGTGTGTCATCAGCAGGTTGTCCTGTCCAACCTTTACCTAACAATGCATAATAAGTGTGTTATTGGTTACCTTGGCAGCTCTGCAGTGTTATATGTATTCACAAAATCTTGTTTAACTATGTGTTATAACTTAAAATACATAACCGACACAGAGAACAAAGATTATATTTGATTATGAGTCAGAGAGCACATTACTGTTTGACTGAAATTTAGGGCAGCAGGATCAGATCAGTGAGCCAAAAACATTGCTCGGACTGACATCAGCGAGGGAAACCTTGTTAAAGGTGTGGTGTCAGCTAATTATACTGGGGCATACTATGTTGTGTGGCTTGGCATGGTGCCAAATTAGGTATGTTTGGCATGGGGATGGACATAGATCCTCACAGGTAAGTACTTTAACAGAAGCACAAAATAAAGATTTTCATCCAAATACTGCATTTTCATATACTTTATGAACCAAATCTAAATTTGCTTTATATGTAAAATGATACTGATAGCATTGTCAGCCAGTCAGCCCCTGTATGATGCATTGCTCATGTTCCTGAATAACTCAGCACCGAACACAAATAACACATGCTTTACACACTGTTTACACAATGTTTACCTGTGGTTCCACTGGTGAAACACACAATGGACAGGTCGTCTGGTGCTGGTGGCTGTGGAGACAAAATGGTATCATACAGACCATTAGATTTACTTATTACTTATCATTAGACAAACTTCTACTTGCACCGACACCCGTCACTATAAGGAATGTTAAATGCTTATACTGTATGTAGATACATGCCGTGTTTACAGTCATTGGCTCTGGCTCCTTCCCACTATCATAATTTGAACAGTAGTACGTGCTTGGTTCATGGGTAAGGTGCCAAAAAGCTGTCAGCAATAATGTTTATTTAATGTGTATTTAATGCAGTCACTGTTTAAAGTGTTTCTCTTCCTGATTTTCAGCCTACGTGATTAGCTGGCTGAGAGCCAGTAGCCACAGGATTGGGGTGAATTGTGTTTGATTTGTGAACCCTGGCAAAATGTAAATGAAACCATAAAATTTATTGTGTTACAAATTTTTATTTTGGACAGAACCACAAATGCAAAAGCTTTCAGCAGCACAGTGTTATGTATTTATTGATAAGAGAATGTCACCAGTTGGCTCTAGACAAGTTCAATTACATGTGCTGATAATCAAAATTCATATTTACACCAAAAATAAGTGACTTTATCGTTATTTACGGTCAAGACAGGACTAAAAGGCTACAGCCATGCTAGTGGCTCTGCGAGGCTGTACTTAGGCACAGGTGTCCTTTGAGCTAAATGCTAACATCAGCATGCTAACTGCTAACATGCTCACAATGACACATGCTGATGTTTATAATGTTTAGCTACCATGTTCATCATCTTACTTTAGCATGTTAGCATGCTAGTAATGTGCTAACGAACCAAAAAGTGTGACCAACCAACAGACCGACATTGCCAGAGCCATGCCGCTAGCGTTGCTAAAAATGTTTTACCTTCCTCTATGTATAGTGAAACCTTGAATTAGTACTTACTACAGGTTTTCTGTGGTGCTCTCTGCCCAGAGCCTGTAAGAGAAACACATGAAAATAACTATTACAAGTGGACTTGACACTTTTTATGCATAAATGACATAAAACAATATATTATCAGACACAGAGGAGGATTGTGTAATGTGCTGCTGGGTACAGATATGTAAAGGCCCCACCACGTCTCCTACAGAGGAGCTAGACACAGACTTTGTGGCGGTTTGTGTCTTTTTTGTTGTTGTTTGTGTCTCTTTGTAGTTGATTTGTGTGTCTTTGAGGTACATTTGTATCTCTTTGGGGTAGTTTTGTGTCTTTTTTTGGTCATTTTGTGACTCTTTAAGATAATTTTATGTCTCTCTGAAGTAATTTTGTTCCTTCCTAAGGTCATTTTGTGTCTTTAGGGTTATTTTGTTGTTTTTTTTGGTCATTATGTGTTTCTTTGAGGTAATTCTGTGTCTCTTTGAAGTACATTTGTGTCTTTTTTTGGTCATTTTATGTCTCTCTGAAGTCATTTTGTGATTCTTTGAGGTCATTTCATGTCTTTAGGGTTATTTTGTTGTTTTTTTTGGTCATTATGTGTTTCTTTGAGGTAATTCTGGGTCTCTTTGAGGTACATTTGTGTCTTTTCTGGTAATTTTGTGTGTCGTTGAGATAATTTTATGTCTCTCTGAGGTAATTCGTTCCTCACTGAAGTCATTTTGTGATTCTTTGAGGTCATTTAGGATCCTTAGGATCATTTTCAGGGGGAGTTTGGTCGTTAATTGTCTCTTTGAGGTAATTTTGTGTCTATTTGTGGTTGTTTTGCCTCTTTTTTGTATTTATTTTGTGTCTAATTACAGTTTGTTTGCATCTCTTTGTGGTCATGTTCAGTCTCTTCTTGATCTGTACATGTTAATTTGAGTGACATTTTGCAGGTGAAGGCCCCTAACAACTGGGCCCCTGAGTGCGTGCCTGGTACCATTCAGTAATTCATCCATGATCAGACATATCTTTATTGTTATTTTACCATGACTCCTTAAATAATTAGTGTCTTCTGAGTTCTGTCACTTCATTTTCTAAACCAAAGACAGAGGTCAAAGTGTGGTTCCATGTTGGTGGAAAACAGATATGCTTTCGTGCATCCGCCTGCATGTGCTGAAATGTGTGATTGCAAGTCAGCGTTCAGCTGCACTTGCAATAAGTCCTCTTATTTCTTTGAAGCCACCTGGTAAACCTGATTACCTGGGTGTCTGTCAAATCGGCACAGTTTAGACGCGCCCATTAAAGCTGATCATGACAGAAAAATGACAGTTATGCACAGATATGACTGCCAGCTACTTTCCTGTGACTCAACTCACTGGAACTTCCTCATGGGGCAATAAAACCTGTTTATTTTATTTGAGCATGCAAAATGTTTTCTCCCTTCTCTCGCTCTTTGTTTTTACGATGTGTTCAGAGAGAACGAAAGAAATCTGCATCTATCTTTAGCCGGCCGTTGCGATGGACGCTAATCTGATCTGCTGGACCAGTTTCACATGTCAGTTTGTTGTGATTGTTCTAATGAAGCATTAACAGTCACAGGAATGAAAAGAGCAGTGCAGTTACTGTAAATGCCTGGCTCACATGGAGGCATAACAAAACATGATGGTGGATTGGTTTTGTGCTCGTGTTTGTGAACTGCCCCATTTGTCAGATTCTGCAGAGCCACAGAGGAGCAGATAAAGATCTTACTAACATGCCAGAAAAAACACTATAGTATTTGATCGTGTACAGACCAAATCTAAACATCAGTTTGTTTTGACTGGCTGTTCATGGAATTTCAACTCTTGATGGCGTTGCTGCGGTCCACAAGATGGATGTGAAAACTGTGCAGTAATGTAGCCCTACACAGCATATGTTTAATTAGGCCGAATTTGCTGGTCTATGATTATCAATCAACAGAGTTAAAAGATAAACAAATATAAAATTTTCCAGTGTCAATAATGTCAACTATAAATATTAAAAGACCAAAGTGTTGGCCTGATGAAGCCTTAGATCTCCATTGCTGTCCAGAAACACACCAAAGAGCCATACTGTTGTACTCTTGTAAAATATGCAAATGTAGCGAGGCAAAACGCCAAATGAGAGTGAATGTGGAGTTGGCTTCAACACTCACTTTCGCTGGCGAGTAACGACAATCCTGCATAATATTTAAAGTCTTTTTAGACATTTCTACATTACATGGAACCTTGTTCAACTGCATTTTGATGACTATATCTCAACATGTTTTAATTTGTGCCTGATCTCCTGCTGAAGAAATGCAGAACTGTTTTACTGTGCAGATGTACAAGGGAGATGATACTACAGCAATGGTGGCCTGTTTTGTGTCCTCTAGCAGCCATATTGGAGGTAATAAGCTCCTGGACAACAGCAACAAAAAAAAAAACTGATTGCATTTATGGACATATAATAATTTAAATAATTCCAGATATTACATATTGTAGGGATGCACCGAATATTCGGTAACCGAATATATTCGGCCGAATATTGCAAAAAAACACACATTGGGTATTCGTCGGAATAAGTGAAAAGCAAGGCAGAATAATAGCAGCGTGTTTTGATGACGCAGTCAAACAGCGTGCGGTGACGGACGGAGTAAAATGTCGGCAGTGTGGCGATATTTATAAGTGTTGGAGAGTGATAGAAGAAAAGTTGTTTGCAAAGAATGTAATACTGAACTATCTAGAGTAGTGTTGCAGGGTATACTGGTACCAACAGTAGACCGCGGTACTGAAACACCACCGTACATGTGATACCATAATGTTAGAGTACCGTAGTACTACTGTACCTCACGGTACCACTACTGTGGGATAAGTTCAAAGTCCAATCGCAAGAGGGTGAGTGTCCATGCGCCATCCAATAATGGTGCGCGCTGGCCACCTGGCACTCAATATGCTGCTGCAGTGGTTTGTTTTCCAATACATTTCAGGTATTAGCTGAGCTATTGAGTATCTTTGAGCAGTGAAAGTTATTATTTATTTCTTTTTACGTGTAGGCTAGATTTGTTTATATATGCTACAGTGATTTGTTTTCCACTATAGAGCACACTGTGCGAGTACAGATTTCAACCAGCAGCAGAAACGAAAGGGGAATCCTACTGGTTCTGGGTTGAACGGGGGTCACAGACACAGACAGGAATACGTATTCCTGTCAAATACGGCGGCCATAGTGCTCCGCAGCGCAAGATAACAGCTTACCGGCGACGGAGAAGCCCGGCTCCAGGTCCAATAATTTCCTCTTCTTGGTGTCATGACTGCCCAGAAGTATCTGGACAGCCGAGCCGTGGCGACACACAGGTATGTGACATGTCAGAGGAGAAACAAGCCGTTCACATTTCTCTCTTTGTGGCAGGTAACGGTCCACAAACCTCACCGCACTTTAGGGACTGTTCTTTACTTATGAAGGGACTGTTCTTTACTTGTCAGGGGAGGAGGGTGGCTGGTTGATTTTTATTTTATTTATTTATTTTATTTTGATCCCCCCTATGTTAATCACTTATTGATGCTGTTTTTGAAGTATGAATAAGTCAATAAGTAATTTATTCCATTGAAATATCATTGATGTATTATAGAAAAGTGATTTATCTTTTTATAAATGACAAAAGGCACATCTGCCTCATTTTTGCTGTGGTATCATGATACTACTCAGAACCATGATATTTTCACTGGTATTGTACCGTGGGTCCCAATTTTGGCACCGTGACAACACTAATCTGGAGGGGGTTCATCTGCAAAAACTAATGAAAAACTAAACAACGGCATTCGGTACTCTGTATTCGGCCAAGCGTTTAATTTTATTCGGCTTCGGCCACAAATTTTCATTTCGGTGCATCTCTAACATATTGAGTTTAGATGAAGCTAGAGTGCAGCAAACTTTGAAAATACACCCGGCTGTAACCATGTCATACCTCAACTTCCTGAATGGCCTGAACGTGGACGCCGCAGCTCTTGCCGTGCTCCACGAGGGCGGAGTCAAAGTCATCCATCAGGATGATTCTTTGCAGACCCGGAGTCTCCTTCCGCTCCACGTTCTCCAGAAGCACCTGAGCTTTCTCCACTTTGTCACAGATGACCGTGGAGATGTCAGCTGAAACGACACAAGCACACAAGAGCACATGCACCCTTGTGTGAATATCAGCAGAATAAGAAAATGAAAAGGAACAGAACAGAACAAAAAGGCACAGATGTGGAGGGGGGAATTCAGCTGAAATTTGCGGTCAGTTCAATACAAAATCAGGTCTGCATGAGCTGTGTTTATAAGGTCAGTGACTCAGAAGCTCCCCCGTTTGCAGCAGAGTTATCACATCATGACTGTTTGAATGGCTTTTTTCCAGAGAGTAACACACTGTGTATCATGGCTGAGCTGACAACGCTGCTCTCAGTCACCAGTGAGGGGAGCTGCACTGCTAAAGCTACTGCTTGAGTCAGTCAC
Organism: Epinephelus moara; assembly: GCF_006386435.1. NCBI lineage: Eukaryota > Metazoa > Chordata > Actinopteri > Perciformes > Serranidae > Epinephelus > Epinephelus moara. The sequence goes on along the minus strand of NC_065508.1, from coordinate 7,317,641 downwards.
TGATATGCATAGTTGTAGATTTCACAGGGGGCGCAGTAGACGCATACACCTCAATATTCAGAACATGTGCATTTGTCGACCCCAATAAAAACATGAAAGTAGCAGAGGATGTTCATTTTGACAAAATTAAAGACATTTACACCAGAAACTGATGCAGAAAACACACAAAGTGTTGCATAAAAATCCACCAGAATGCAGAAAATGATGTGTTGATGCGTTCATATGTGTCCCTCCCAGTGTTGAAATGCCCTACACCCTTGCTGATGTGAGTTGCTGTTTCAGAAAGTACAGACACAAGCTGTATCTGTGAGTAAAAAAACTCTTAAATAAACATTTGCTGCAGGGTATGTAGTTTATTTTTTCAAAAGGGAGAAGTGTGTTTGTTGTATTTAGCCTACAAAACTTTGCAGGGCGAGAAGACATTGTCACTCCTGAATACTGATAGGTGTTAGCACGGCTGCTAGTTGGCATTTGTATGAGGAGTTTGACTGCGGGTGTGCTTACCGGTGTTAATGATGAACCGTATGGCATCTGGACCCAGTGTGTCATACAGGGGAACCACCACCATGGAGTAAGTGTAGCAAGCTAGCTCTGAGATGATCCACTGAAATAACACACAAGTCAGGGGTCAAAGGTCAGGGGTTAGAGTTCATTCAAAACACATACTCCTATATTTATGTTACATTTTATGGTCTAAAAAAGCAACATAAATACAAAGAGGATCTCAGTGTGAAGAAACTAACAGAAGAGTGTACAGCTTTTGAGTGTGCATGTGTTTGTGTTTACATTAGTGGTCTGTGTGAATGAAACCATCTGTAAAACAGTTTCTATGTAGCATGTCTGAGCCACTGGGTAATACAGTGAAGAGAGAGGCTGTGAGAAACAGAGTCGAGGAGATAGAGAGAAAGACAGAACGACAAGTAAAGATTGAGAGACTGAGACAAAGAGTGAGAATCACCTCTGGCCTGTTTTGTGCGAACACTCCAATGAACTGGTTGGGGTTGGGCTGGCAGCCCTGGTGCAGAAGGCCTGAGCCCAGATGCTCAGCCCGGGCTGTCACCTGCGGAGTAGGAAGACGGGACAACAGCTGATTAGACCAGGTGGAACAAAACAAATGCTGAGCTGATCTTCTAGACTTCTTGAACAACACATATTTTGTCACCTCTTTTTGCTTTTCAATTTTTCGGGGAGCAGTTATAGAAGCAGGAATGCTCCCGTATGTTCAGGGTTTGAGTGTGGGCTTTATTTGTTACCACACCTCAGCTATAAAAAACAATAACAATCAAAGATCATCTCCTCAGTGTTAAGCCCACTTTTAAAATATCCTTGGTTTTCATTTCTGGAGAAAAGAATGACTTTCTATTGTGTAAACTGTTGAATTCACAAACTCTATTTTCCATGAGTTACTGTGATTGTGAAAGACATCAGAGAAAACAGGATGTATGTCACTGTGCCAAGACGGCAAAGAAAGTTGCCGGACAAGAATGCGCCACCCACGTCTCCCCGGAAATCTTGCACACTATTTTTCCAACCTGGACTTGTCTGGCTTTACTGGGAATTACAGTGAAATGATGACTTCACAAAAACAAACTTCCACCCACCTCTCTCTTGTCAAGTAACATGGTGTCATTAATAAATGTCTAAGGTTGCATAATTGACTCCTCGCCTTAGGCACTGATTTACCGTGGTGATTTTTACATCACTCGTCTGGATGAAATTCCCCTTCAAGCTTTTCCCAAAAGATCACATTGAGTCTTGTTCTAAAATTCCCAAAACACACTAACTGTCTCATGTAGGTGATGCTAGCATTAGCTGTAACAAAGCCTGCAGATTTCAGACATTATCAGTGTTGCTGCAGCACAGAAGGGCAATGATTCCTAACAATACTCCAAAGCCAGTGTGGCAGGATAGTGATCTGACAACCAGACAGATCTGACTTTTCAATAAGTTACCAGCACTCCCACACTTTTCTAGGCTGGCAGTGATCTATATATAGCAGTGTCTGCAGACTGCAGTTCGTCAGTGGGCTGTCGTGGCAGCACCAGGCTTGGTTGCTTGGCAGATTTGGAGCCACAAAGCCTGTGTGGTGCACAGGTTGCAAAACTACACCTGTTACAGTTACTTAAATGGACTGAATGGGAAGATTATATCTTATCAAATGTCTTTACAAAGCTGTTAATGAGTGATAATGACACTGGACTTTTCCAGGATGTGGAAAATACCATTTGTGTCTTACACAGATTTTTTTTTACCATGGAAAAGACATATGATAATGTCTCTCTCTCTCCCACTCCCTATTGTACCTGTCATTGTGACAAAGATAAGACGTCCCCTGAATGGCACTGACCTCTTTGTAGGATATCCATTTGTAAGGCTGGTTAGGAAGCCGGGAGCCTAGGCAAGGTCCATCACCTGTTGAACACACATATACATTTTACAATTCAGACACCACTTTGATGTAAAAGTATTATTTTCCAGGTGGACCGAGTATTACACTTCAAAACACATGACCCAAACACTATCAGCAGGGTAATTCAGAAGACTTTTCTGTGATTGGTCAACAGTAGAATGAACAGTCCTGATGTCACAGAGTCAAACCATCCAAGGCTTAAGCTGCTGTAATGTGTGAATTTCCCCAGTGTGGGATTAATAAGGTTTATCTTATTTTACCATCTGATCTTAAAACAGACTTTAAAAGGCTATAATCGCTTTGTTTTATAATAACAATGCTTCAAAGAATTATTTATAACCCAAATCTGCAGCTCCTCTTGTTTGTACAGAGCTTTATAGTGAGTTTCAGTTCATTGTTAGCTGTCCTGCTCACACCTTCACTGTTTTGGTTCAGTTTTCTGCAGCGGGCACCTTTAAAAACCTACTGCACATCATCTGCTCAGCACCAAACAGCAGTCAGACAGTTAGTGACTAGATAGTGAGTGTTGTGGAGCATTTAGCAGCTAAAGAGCTGGATATATATATTTTTTTAATGAGTTGGTGGCACCCAAAAACAGGGCTAACGGCAGAGTGAAAATTGGATTTACATTCATCAGGTGGACACAAGCACAACTCTAAATGTCTGATAATATATTGCTGGATATTAAGATATGCCATTTGCTAACAAGTCCACCAAAAATGGCATAAAGCTTAAAGATGAATATCATAAAACACAGTTTTCTATATCCAAATGTTTGACTTATGCTCATGGGATATCCTCTAGCTTGAGTACTAAATCATTCACTTTAATAAGGCACTGTTTTATGCACTAGAAATATAACTGACACTAGTCTAAATATGGCAACACTAAGTAAAAAAATCTCCTTATGAACTACAATAAGTGAGTCACCTCTGAAGATGAAGCCCAGCAGGGAGCGGCGTGGATGAAGTGCCAATAAGTGGGAATATCTCTGCATCGTGAGTCAATCATTTAGTCATTTAGTCACTTTATACTCCCTGGCTGTGAGCCCTGACGCTGCTACCATTAGCAACGCTGGCCATCACCCTGGCAACCAGAGGATTCATTTTACCTCCAGCATCAGGTCTGTTCATGCTGTCGTCAAATAAGATACGTACAGCATCGCAGTGTGTGTGTGTACTGTGCATCTAGCAGTCTGACAACTTCTGTGTGATGACAAAATAGGTGAGATCACACACACACCGTAAATGTGTCTCACTTTGGGCTCATTTTTATATCTTTATAAATGAATTATATGTATCTATTTCCCACTGATGGTTTCGCTCATCAGTGTTTCTGAAAAGTTGAGACATGATACTGCGGTTTTGTCCATAATCTAAATAGAAATCCACTAATGTACTGGGCAGTCTGATTGAAGCACACTGTCATTTATAATCGAGATAAAACAGTGACAATATTCTCAAGCAGTCACTTCCCACATGGCTGTTTTAGTAACTGAATGCTCCCATGAGGTTTTGATCATGCATCCATGGCTACGACTCATGGGAACTCATTACTGATTTTAAAAATGAGAAGTATAAATATATACTATTTATAATGTGCTACTGCTTTTAGGGGCAGGACGATCATTACTGCATTAGACTCAGAATATATTTTCATCAAATCTGAGCTTCTTTCATCTGGGTTTTGGTGGATAAACTGTAAAAAGACACAGTTTGGACAGATTTAAATGAGCCTCTTCATATTTTATCTATTCATTTTTATTTTGTGTTATATGTTTGTAACATCTATGTCCTACGTGCTATTATCTATCTGCTATTAATTTATTGATTAGGTAGGCATAGTTTTGAATGAATGAAAGGATGAAAGAAACACTCAGCTCTCTGTATGCATGAGTAAGAGCGTGAACATCTGTCTGTATTTGTGTTTGTGAGTGCTTGTTTGAAACTTCACACGCTACACACCAGATATGTGGAGGCCTCTCTGGAAGACCTCGTACATGGTCCTGGCATCATCGTGGTAATGAGTCAGAAGCTTGGAGCTGTCACCCATCATGGAGCGGCGACCTCCATCTTCATGCTGGTGCAAAAAAAAAAGGAGATAGAGAGAAAGAAAGACAGTGTCATACCATAAGTCTTTTTCCACAACTTTTTTTCTCCAAACTTGAGCAATGAATGAAACCCCAAACAGATCTAATTACTCCCCATCATAAAAACTGTGTTAAATAGACACAAAAGCCTGAGGGAGAGTGAGAGGAACCTAGTTTCCCTTGTTCTTCAAATGACAATCCATCTCTTTTGTCAGCTCACAAATGCATATAAAAATATCTGAGCTGCCGCTTTGCTTTGTTTCTTTCCCCCGGTGTGTACGTTGGTGACGCATTCTGGATGATTACAGTCCATTAAACAAAGACCAAGAACAGTCGAAGCAAAATTCCTTCTTGGAAAATGAGTCATTTAGGTTGAAAAGATTATGTGGTGTGGCATAAAGTGAAACTCATGAGTGTGTTGCTTGCTTGTGTGTGCTGTCAGGTACCCAGGACACACACTACTTTGAACACCTTCTTAGTTTACGGGAAAAAAACCCCTCATAGCCACAAAAAGCATTTCAAAGGAGTTTCACACTGAGTACAAGTGGTGCCAGCGTCACTTGCCAGTGAGCAGGCACGGGGCTGTGGTGTGTGTGTAAAGCAGTGTGTATCTGGTTTGGTTGGGATGGTGGTTAGGGTAAACCAGGATGAGGTAAGACGAGGGCGCGTTGCACCCACAGCCAAGATGTCAAAACAAGATTTTGGACGCACAGAGCAATGTGGGCAGGAGTCCTTTGTTTACATTTTTATCATTTATGTGACTTTGATGTAAATATTTATGATGGTTTTAAGGCAGAGACGATGTTAACAACATATTTTTATTAATAATAATGAGTACAGATTATGAATTTAAAGTAAAAACAGGGTCAAATTACAGTGTTCACCACTGCTGGCTCAGCGTTACTGGTGTCAACAGCTAAGTGGGACCGCATGTGTGTTTTAATTTAACACAGCGTCTTAATTTAATACAGCGTCATCCTTCTCTCGTGTCTTTGTGACTGTCACTTTCTCACACACATTTGAAAGGTGTCACAGGCACCTGATTAAGGGGAACGACAAGACTTCTTCACCTCCCACTGTCAGGTGTTATGCTATGGTAACTCTATTATTGTGAAGCCGGTCATTTTGCAACAGTCAGATGCTGGTTGCACAAAATGCAGCCAGCAGATCTGCCATGTGTAATTGCGGCTTGACAGTACGCAACATCACTCCGGATGGAGTCCTGCTGTGTTTAAATGGCCGTAAAGAGTGTCATCACTGTGAGGGAAAGTACAAAGATGTGCCAGAGAACACGGGTGTTGATATTTAGATGTTGGAAAGAACCCCTCCGAGCACCTGCAAGCTATTAACAAAAACTACCAGCAACAATCCAAACTTGGTTTGAGCACACGGTCTCCCGACAACATGTCAACAGTCAGCATGGTCAAAGGTCAAAGGATAATGATGTCACTTTGTTCAACCATAAAACAACACATTTGATGAAGTTGGTTAATGTGCGTTCTGTAATAACCACGGGTGTATTGCTGGATGAGCCTACCGGGCCCAGGGGCCCAAGGGGTCAGAGGACCCCTGAGCCAGAGCCTCTACGTGAAGTTGCTGTCATGAACTTTGCATTTATTGTTAAAGGGTGTCGTCATTCATGTCAATAACAGAGCCCCAACAATAATTTCTCTCTCAAGAAAGAAAGCATCATGATACATTTTAAGTGAATGTTAATCCCCTCAGTTTATCAATAAGACTTCAACTCTGTGGGTCTGTTATACGTCCAGGCCCAGGGGCCCATTGTGTCATAATCCGCCTGTGATGTCTGTCTAACAAAAGTATTATGTGAGTGTAAATGTTATGTAAATTGCTCTGTTAATTATGCACCAAACCCTTCTGAAAATTACATTTATTATCACTGACAAGAGGCCAGACACTCAATGATAGGGTGTTTACTAAACTGTTTATTATACTGCCTTCTTTTTGGCTGGTGCTCAAAAGTGTCTTTAATCACAGTGTAAATGAAAATATAGAGTACACACAGAAGTGACTGGGTTAGTGTCGGCAGGTCCTCCTCTCAGGCTGCCGTCCAAACAAGCTTCACCGTTCAGTTGGTGAGGGCAGCAGGATGTATTTTGACAGGTAAAACCCAGAGGGAAGGTAAAGGAAACACAAAGCACTCCCTCCTGCTCATGAAGCGTATTGCTGTGAGTGCATGATAACAACTGAAGGTGACCTAAATGAGTGGATCAGCATTTTTTTTTATCAACTCAGAGATTTCCTTAACTGGATTTTGGCAGCTGGATGGTAGTAGAGCGAGCACCTGGAATTGTGCGAGGAACAAAACTCCATGACAATTCTGTGTGTGAGCGCCATCTTACCGGCACCTCCTCAGACTGGTGCAGCAGGTCGCAAGGTGGCTTGATGGGGCGGGGTCTGGTGGCCAGCCAATACGCCAGCACTGCAGTCAGAGCGCCGATGCCCACCAGCGTGGAGGTCGGCAGGGAGCGAAAGAACTGTCCCAACTCATCCATCTCCGGTATCCTCAGGCCGCTCATCATCTCCTTGGCCTGCATCTTCTCCATCAGGGTGGAACTCAGCTCTGCAGGAGAGAGAGAGGACCCTCTTTGACTTGTGGTTTTTGAAAACAATTTTGGCACTGTCATAAAGAATGGAATACTAAATTGACACAGTGGAAAAAAAACATTTTGTGTCCTCCCAAAATAAAGACAAGGAGACAATGGGCCCCTGGGCACAGACATGCAAAAGGTCCCACAACCTCGCCTATATAGGAGCAAGACACACAGACTTTGTGGTGGTTTTTACCTCTTCTTTTTTTGCTTTTGTTTTTATTATTGTCTTGTGCGTTTGTGGTTTGTGGTTTTGTGTCTTTTTTTGGTCACTTTGTGTGTCTGAGGCCATTGTGTGCCTCTTTGTAGTTGTTTTGTGTCTCTTTGTAGTCAATCATTGTCTCTTTGTGGTTGTTTTCCCACTTTTTGTTGTTATTTTGAGTCTCTTTTAAGTAATGTTATGTATTTTTTGGTTGTTTGCCCCTTTTTGTACTTATTTTGGGTCTCTTTGAAGTAATTTTGTGTCTTTTTCAGTCACTTTGTGTGTCTGAGGTACTTGTTTGTCCCTTTGTAGTCGTTTTATGTCTCTCTGTGGTTGGTTTCCCTATCTTAGTAGTGACCTTGAAGCTCTTTGAAGTAATTTTATGTATTTTTTGGTTGTTTGCCCCTTTTTGTACTTATTTTGGGTCTCTTTGAAGTAATTTTGTGTCTTTTTCAGTCACTTTGTGTGTCTGAGGTACTCTTTGTAGTCACTTTATGTCACTTTGTGGTTGTTTCCCTATCTTAGTAGTGACTTTGAAGGTCTTTGAAGTAATTTTATATATTTTTTTTGATAATTTTGTGTCTCTTTGTGGTTGTTTTCCCACTTTTTGTACTTTTTTTTGAGTCTCTTAGAAGTAATTTTGTGTCTTTTTCAGTCACTTTGTGTGTCTGAGGTACTTGTTTGTCCCTTTGTAGTCATTTTATGTGTCTTTGTGGTTGGTTCCCTATCTTAGTAGTGACCTTGAAGCTCTTTGAAGTAATTTTATGTATTTTTCGGTTGTTTGCCCCTTTTTGTACTTATTTTGAGTCTCTTTGAAGTAATTTTGTGTCCTTTTTGGCCATTATGTGTCTCTTTGTGGTTGTTTGAAGTAATTTTGTGTCTTTTTCAGTCACTTTGTGTATCTGAGGTACTTGTTTGTCCCTTTGTAGTCGTTTTATGTCTCTTTGTGGTTGGTTTGCTTATCTTAGTAGTGACTTTCTATCTCTCTGAAGTAATTTTATGTATTTTTTTGATAATTTTGTGTCTCTTTGTGGTTGTTTTCCCACTTTTTGTACCTTTTTTGAGTCTCTTAGAAGTAATTTTGTGTCTTTTTCAGTCACTTTGTGTTTCTGAGGTACTTGTTTGTCCCTTTGTAGTCGGTTTATGTCTCTTTGTGGTTGGTTTCCCTATCTTAGCAGTGACCTTGAAGTAATTTTATGTATTATTTTTTATCATTTTGTGTCTCTCTGTGGTTGTTTTCCCACTTTTTGTAGTTATTTTGAGTCTCCTTGTAGTTCCTTTGCATCTCAGTCTTTTGGGTCTCTTCCTGAATGTTAGATATAAAGTTGAGTGACATTTTGCAGATGAAGGTTGGGGGGGCCTGACACTTTGGCTTGTTCAGTAGTCCATCCATGAATGTAAAAAATTTAGAAGGGATTTAAAATCAGTATTTGGTTGTGATTTTCAGTTGCAGTTTTTATGCGTCCTGGTATGATCAGTCAATACCTAATCAATACCCTATTAAGATGACTGAGGTGTGCCAGGGGAGATATTCAAATAATGGCTTTGAGGTTTGTGAACCACCGCTGTTGCAAAATAGAAATAATCTGAAATTACACAGCAGCTGTTTTTCCAAAGATTGATTTCTAAAGGCATTAAGTTCTGCGAGCTGATGATATGCAGATCAAAAAAAATGCAACTATGTCTGGGCAGTAGTTTTACAGTTTTGATTTGTCTAACTGCATATTTAAGTAGTGCAGGGGGAAGCCCATACATACAATCTCCATACAGTATTTTCAAAGTAATTAAACAGCTTGCCCAAATGCAAACACAGACATTTACTACACATACACACAAAACTAGACCCTCCTACAAGTTTCCCAGGGTTGAGTTTAAACCACTTTGAGCCAGATGTGTCTGATAACAGCGTTTTATGAATAAATTTGACCTCACTGCTCCACCTGTGACCTGAAACACATGAATGTAATTGAGGGGTCTTCCCCCGCATTCTTGCTCTTACAGTAAAAGCCACTCAGAATAGATTATCTACACTACAGCAATGAGAAGTGGTGGAACTAAAAAGACGAAGATACAATACACACACACACACACACACACGAGCTGTGAGATGCATAATTTATATGAGGGGGAGGCTGGCTGCAGCGTTGACTGGAGGGTTTCCTTCCCTCCCGCGGGAAATGAGTCAGAGACAGCACCACCTGACCGAACGAATGGCGTAGGGGCACTGCTGCAGCTAACAGCCAATCAGAATCACTTCCTGTCTTCTAGCTCGCTCTCTCTGTCTCCTACATGCAGAGCCACAGACCAGTGTGGCTGTTAGGCATAAATATGTGAGGCCGTGGGAACGCTCACTTCCTCATTCACCTGTTATTTTGAGTCGAAGTACTGTTATTAGTTTACTAAAGGGAAGCTGAATAGTATGAACCCTCAATAAGGTGAAAGTAGGTTTGAGGAAGCCAGATGCATGACTTTCAAAACCAATGAAAACTAAATGCAAGACTGATTTAACCAAGAACAACAGGATGAGAAACAAGCCATCTCTGTCTGATTCACGAGACCTGATGAAGGTGGTGTAAACAGGCTGCTGACAGCCAGGACTTTAAAGATATTGAGGTCATGAGTCTAAGCCCCCTTTACCCAGAAAATATTGACCAATAGACTATTTTTATTTGGTGTTATCAACATTGTGTTTATTTAGTATCATTTCTAGAATGAAACATGTGTGAACACGTACTTCCCCTCTCCTGATTGGTCATTGCTGTCAGTCTCACAGCCTGTTTATGCCTCTAGAATAACATCATCTGTACATTGTGCAGACGAATGTCCTTAATTTTTTCCACACTACAGTTATCTTTGCATCAATGACAGCCTCTTGCTTTGTTTCTGTCAGTGTGTGGGCAATTGCTCTCTGACATGGTCCCAGAGGCATAGATCTCAGCGGTGACATATGTGACACAGCTTGCTCAATATTAAGAACATGTGCATTTCTCTGCCTCAATAAAAACATTAAAGTAGCGGAAGACTTTTTTTTAAACAACGTTCCATTTCATATGTGTGTCTGCTATTGTTGAAATGAAACCTACATCTTTCCATGGGCCTGCTGATTTTGGCAACACACATTTGAAGCTATCTTTATAGAAGTGCAAACTCTGTCACTATCCTTTGAGCCAACATGAATGCATAAATGACAGCCCTCTCTGTCAGCAGAAATATACTTCTTTTATCTATTTATTTTTTTTACCAACTTAAAAGTAAAACATACTGGAATCAGCCTGTAAAATCTCCATGAAACTTAAGTTTTGAATTGTAGAATTTAAAATCCCCTCAGGCTGCTAACATCCCCTAATTCCCAGGAAAAAAACTGCAGTGGACATGAGCACGCTGAGTTTAAAGAAATACTGTAATTAGCCTGTAAAATTTCCATTTTGTCAGTTTTGAAATGTAGAATCCAAACTCCCCTCAGGTTGTTAAAAGCCCCTAAATTCCCATAAAAATGAAATGTCCACAGTGTCTTATATAAGCAGTGGTGCCACCAAGGGGAGGCCAGGCTGGGCCATGGCCACCCTGATACAATTGCCCCACCCGTCTACCCCCCACCCTCCCACTGGTCCCCCTCATGAATATATTCAAAAATAATTGGAGGCCTCTGTGTGGTGTTATAAACTTGAGTAGCCTCATAAATGTTTTGTTCCTCACAACCCATGTTGGCCATCAAATTAAAGCTGTATATAGCCCTATACAACTAGCCTATTTGAAAAAAAAATGCTAAAACCCTGAAATTCAGTTATGGCTTTTGGTTTTGGTGCACCACCCCAAGATTTTCAGTGGTCCCATTTTGCCACCTGTTTGGAAATTTGCTGGGGGCGCCACTGTCTAACAGCTGACTAAACACAGCCGCAAAGAAGACTTTAAACTATACTGGAAAAGTAAATATCTGTTTTTTAAGATACTTTAACACTCAGATAGCTTTGCACAACAACACATACAACAAACAACTGTGCTCCTTCGTGCTTGCAGATTAAGGTAGATTAGGAAATGTATCATAGGTTAACAAAACATAGGCGTTATCATCACGGTTCATCATAACCAAAAATATGCATTACTACCAGTCCAGAGCTATGACTGTGTGCCAGTGTAGTTTTCAGTATCTCAAAGATCAGAGAAGGTGCCTCTGAAGAGTTCAGCTAAATGCTTTGTTATATGGCTGTCACGATATTTGATCATGGTTATATCTAAAGAAAGTTAAAGAAAGAAAAAATAGAAAAAAATACAATGAAATAAAATGCCATCAGTTAAATTCATCCGTAACCTTGTTTGCTGTGTGTGTTGTCGTTTTTTGACAAATGAATTACACTTAAAATACAAGTGTAAGGAGGTGGGAAAGAGCAGTTACACTTAATGGATAGTGAGAAGGCAACCAGATGGTGCTGAGAAGACAAAGCAAGAAAGGAAAGGAATGTATTTCTTTAAGAGGCACAGTATTACTATATGTGTTGTATTAACATGATATCAATATTTCATTTTTAAATATAACGTTGTAACACTGTATTGTGACATCCCTATTTTGTAACACCCTGAGGGAGTCAAATACACCCACAGAAATAGAAATCTATTCTATGACTACAACACCAGCATATAAATGTCAATGCATGTTTGTACATGCTGTCTGTCCACACATCAGGGGTCATCCTCATCATCATCATCATTTGTCAAGCAGCGCTGACACATAAAGTCAAGTACGGTAATACAGCTATTGCTCATCATCTCCACTGCTTTGATTCCAGTCAGAAGCACAGTACCTTCAACTGCTCTGCAGTGAATTCCCTGACGCTGCTTTCCCAAACTTCTGCTTGGGCTCAAATCCTCTTAAATCAACGAAACTAGAGTTTCGGTTCAAACAGAAACTATCACCTGTAACTGAAAAACCACAGCGCGACGGAACCCTCTGATGTGTCTGAAACCAGTAATGTGCCTTTGACACCACAGAACTCTCTGCTTCTCTTTATTTTTTTACTACATTGATCTGGCATTTCCTCTTTTTCTGTTGTCCCTTTTTTGTCACTGCAGTTCCAGTAATCTTGATGGGGGAATCAGAGTTGCTCAAGAGCTGGGAAATGTTGAGTGTGATATAAATTAATAGAAACCACTTGAGGATGCTTCTGATCTAAACGTAATGGTTGTGGCATGCATATGGGCGTTGTAGCAATCACAATGTCAGAGTTAATTCTGGGATGAAATGTCCGGCACTGTTGAGTGCACTGAGCGCCCACTGTGCGCCGCTGGAGTCTGTCTCACAGTTAGGTTTAATTATTGTAGAGACATGGCAAATTAGAGACATAATCTGGCACCGTTTCAGGTGTCTGGGGTGGATTAAGACCAATTTTCTTGACAACAGAACATGTCAAAGGTAAAGTTAGAAACGTAAAACCTGGAAATGAAGTTCTTATATAAAAAATACTTTGATTTTTTGATCATTTTAAAGGAACAGTTTAATAATTTGGAAAGGCTTATTCACTTTCTTAAACGAGGCATTCAATATAAAGTTTGTGGGTTAAATATGAAGCCACAGTCGGGACAGGGTTAGCGTAGCTTAGCATAAAGACTGTTAACAGGGGTAAAAGTTAGCATGGCTCTGTCCAAAGATAAAAATAAGACCACAAGAACTTTAAAGCTCACTAATTAACAAATAGCATATTGTTTATTTAATTGGTACAACAACACTAAAGTAGAAAGCACATTTTGCTGGAAGGGATGCCAAATGTTGAACAGTGTGGGTTTTGGGAGGCCAAACACTGCATACTTAACACTGATCTATACATATTATTTTAAGGACATGTTGATTTTCAGGCCAGGCATCCTGATGATTATACGTACTATGTTTGGTAAAGACAAAAAAAAAAAGACTTATAAGGTGCTGGTTACTTCCTGAACCCCCCACAACACAGGAGCGGACAGATATAGTAAATTATATTTATGTTATGGATAAGATTACTTTCCCGTTTTGTCTTCAGAAAATGTGTTAAATAAATTCTGGACCATGTGGGCAAATATGTAAGAACCTTACGGCCAGATTTTGTGGAGGTATCAAATGGATGACCTCATAATGTTGTTTTATTTTAGCAAACTTGATTGATTTCCAGATTTGTGAAACCAAGTCACATAACTTGGACTCGAGCCAGACTGAAATCACAAATTTGATTACTTTAGACTTGACAAAATCAAAAAAGACTTGCTACTCAACTTGGACTTAAACACCACTCAATTATGACTTCACTTGGACATAAGTCCTTTGACTTGAAAACACTTGATACTTTACCCCTATTAAAAAGTATGTTATATAAAAAGCATGCCAAGAATCTAGGCTGACCAAACATCCTCTTTTGCCCGGACATGTCCACTTTTCACGTCCTGTCTGGGGCGTCCGTGGGGTGTTTATAAATTGATGATAATGTCCGGTTTTCCTTGTGTGTGTGTGTGTGTGTGTGTGTGTGTGTGTGTGTGTTAGAGTGCGGCACGGGCTGCATATTTCTGTCCGAACCCGACAGTCATTCTGTTTTGCTATGTCCAAAACCAAACTGAGCCCGACATTATTAAATTACTAAAGCACTGAGTTTGTGTCACACAGTTGTTATGGTTACAGGCTATTTAACAGGCCGGGTGTGTGCCGGGCGTGTGCCGTGGGTGCTCTGCGGAGAGGGAGACCTCCATGTTTGAGACGGTAGCGGGTGGCGGGAGGTTTCCAGAGGCTTCCAGCGAGGGGAGAGTGAGAAATAAAACAAAATAAGATAAAATAGGAAAAACCTGTCTCCCTCTTTTATTTTATTTTCAGCGTTTAATCAAGGCGGAGGCGGGCGGCTGGAGGTCCGAGACTTCCAGCGAGGAGAGAGGTAGAAACAAACAGCCAATGTGTGTCTGTGTGTGTTATGTTCAGGTGTTGTCACGTAAATAACAGTGCCCAAGCAATAAACAGGACAGACAATAGGATTTTATTTATTTTTACACTACATTTTCACTGAAAGCTGACCGAATCCGACCCGAGCCCGAATACAATTTATACATTTTTGACCGAACCCGGCCGACCCGTCGGGTAGGCCTACCGTCGGGACCCATTGTGTGTATGTGTCCCCTATCTATAGGGGCCTATCTGAATTTCTGTCTTTGAGAGATATTATTTTGTAATATAACTGAATTTTCTATCCATACATACAGCCTAAATTTTAAATATATTAAAATGATAAGGCATCTTTGAGTAAACTGCGAGTATCATTTAAGTAGGCTATCTCGTGGCCGGGCCGAGTGTCCTCTTTTTTGGAAATCAAAATATGGTCACTCTAAAGAATCAATTAATTTCCTTTCATTTTCTGAATCAGCTACATTAACGTTCTTCATTCCCAGTGTGTCAACACTTTACTCTCCAGAACCCCAGCTTGATTTAAACCAATTCAACAGCGTCCAGTCAAGTTGCAGGAGAGAATAATGAAGAACTAACTTTACGTTACTGAACGACAGTTTGAAAAAATTATACTGAAAGATAATTTCGTTTGTGTACAAAAACTACGGGGTGGTCAAAAATCAAAACAAAATGAATAAAAAACCCCAGACGCAACAACTTCCAACTTGAGCTTGAAGTCACACAGAGACCAGTAAGACGAGGCTAATATTAGCATAGTTAGCGAGCTAACGCTTAGCTAACATTAGCTTAACAACTGAGTAACATTTGAACAAACTTGTTTTAACAAATAAATACACATTTTAAAAAGCATTCATGATTTTTGTACATTGATTATATTATTACTCTGTTGTTAAAATGGCACTGCATTTGGTTAAGAGTGCATTACGACTTGTTTCAGACTCGAAACTCAACGTCTGGACTTGCCTGTCTTGCAAAGACTTGAGACATACTTGGGACTTGCAAAACAATGCCTTGGTCCCACCTATGTTGATTTCTGCTCTGTTTTTTTTCCCTCAAGTCTCTCTCCTGACATATGTTTCACTGCTCTTATGTGCACACAGTCTCTCCAGCTATAGTTCACATTGCGAAATACAGTTCTGTTTATGGTTAATGGACTTGCATTTGTATAATGCCTCTCTAGTCTTCCTCTAAAGGTGCTTTTACACTTCACGTAACAGTCACTCATTCACACACACAGTTATACACTGGTGAGGCTACCATACAAAGTGCCACCGGCTACAGTTAACATTCACACGTCACAGCCGTCGAGAGCAATGGGTTCAGTACCTTTACCTCAACACATTAATTAATTAGCTTTATAATTGTTCTGATTTTATTGATTAGCACAGAACAAGGGAATCTTTTCCTATCGTACACTTTATTTTCCACATCACACTACCTGCATCTCACACTGTATTGTTCCATATTACTGTGCAGCTGATCGATCTGAGCAGTTCTGACAGGAAGATCGATGACAAAGCACCAGGCAGGCAGCTCACCACAGCACACACACACAGACAAGATAATTTCCATGTTGCTGTCGTGCCAACAGCACATGAACAGCTGCACTGTACCATAAAAACAAACAAACAAACCTCAACGCTATCAACACGGGCCGCCGCCAACATCAACCGAATCCACCATGCTTATCACCTCTGATACAGAAACACTGACCTGACCTGTTCTGTAACTGTGGAGTGACTGTGGACTGTTTCATAAGTAATCTGATAGTGCACACTGGATGTATTGCCTGATAATGAATGCATTTAATCTTCATGATGATCACTTCTGAGATGATTTTGAGGCTTTCATGTTTGAGATTAATATGTTGAGTCTGATAATGGCTTTCTTAGTGGGTGGTCCATAATTGAAGTTCGTCATTTTTCTCAGATTAAAGTTAAGTTGCCTGACACATGCAGATATCCCTACAGAGACATATTGGCTGGCTCAATGAGGATGTTATAATTTAAACTCAAATTTGCCAAATAAAAATTTCTCCGATACACCAGCTTGTTTTTGCTGAAACCTGGAGGACGGAAGTATTTTGGCATCTTTGTTCTGTTTTGGTCCTGCTTGTAATAAAACTTTAAGGCACTGAGCATGTTGACAGATGATGCACTTATTTACATGCTTTGTCTGCATGCTTGATTGATTTCGAAATCACAGTACAGTCCAAATGTTCTCTATAAAATCTGTGCATCACTCGGGGAATCCTTTAATAAGAAATTGGCTGCTTAGATGTCGTACATGTAATGTGGCTCAACTGTGTTCAGAGGCTAATGTGGCCTGGCTGCAGCGGTGACAGAGCCACTGTGGACTAGTTGGTGTTTGAAAAGAGTCGGAAGAGGAGAAGCAGCACTAAATATAGACAGACTCCATTACCTACTGACACCACTGTGCAGAAAGCTGGAATAGGAGAGGCTGGATTTGGCTTCACTCAACCTTACAGACGTAAACACAAAAAAACTTTCTTGGACATTTCAATGGTTGTGCACAGACACAAACACAAAAACAAGCATCAGTAACAAGAGTCAGTAACATCTGGATTTTATATTTTATTTTGCTGAGATCAGGACCGCACCCCAATTTGAATTTTTAATATTGCCACACCAAAATTTAAATTGGAGTGCCGTCCTGACATTAAGGATTCAGCATCTAGTCTTAAAGGTTTAATCATAAGTGAGAGCGTTGTGTCTTTTTTTATTTTTTTTTTATTTTGTTGCCCATCTCTGCATCCAGTCCTGTCTCCTAAAAACAGGGCCAGAGCTAGCAAATTCGGCACCCTGGGCAAGCTTCCCTGGCCACCAGAGCATGTGAGCGGAGCGGAGCTGAGCGGGGAGCGGAAGGATTTTGTGTTGAGCGAGGAGTAGCTATTTTTTTTTAAAAAGGTGGAGCGGAGCCTTGTCTCTCGCTCCGGTCGCTCATGCCCCACCCAGAATGCATCTTTGCACCTGCGCACACCCACACTATTTTCTTTCAAAACTATGGAGTTTCCTGTGTACTTCAGAAAGGAAACTGAGAAGAGAAGCAGCGGTACCTTGGAGAACGGTCCCTAACTGCGGGGAGAGGCGAGAGGGCTTCGGAGGTCGGCCACTTAACCTGGTCCGTCTCCTCCACACTTTGACTTATTTCCACCCTGCCGACAGCGGTACTGTGGAGAACGGTCCCTAACTGCGGGGAGAGGGGAGAATCTACCAAGCTCATGTTTTATTTGTGAAAAGAAGATGACAGGTTAGGGTAGTTGACGCAGTTTTTTTGAGCGGAGTGGTGAGCGAGTGGAGCGGGATAAAATTTATGATGGAGTGGAGCGGAGCAGAGCGAAGAATGCGCAGAACCAAGCGGAGTGGACGAGTGGCGCAAAGTGACAGGTCTGCGAGCGAGGAGTGGAAATTTTCACCCGGTCCACTCCACTCACATGCTCTGCTGGCCACCCCCCAAAAAATTCTATCATATTTCATATTTATTGTATTTACTACAAATGAGAACAAGAGCTAATCAACCCAAATAGACAGCAATAATGATAAATAAATGATAAGAGAATAATGTGTGTGCAAATTTGATGTGTTTTTCTTTTATTCTATTTTATTTTAATGCTCTCCACACACTCCACTCACTGAACTCACTCATTAATGAAGACTTTAAGGTAAACTGCATTGCCAGGACTAAAGGTGGTACCCCCTGCTACTGACCAATTGTTGGCATTAGATCTTTGGATCTTTTTGCCCTCTTATTTGCTGAGAATCCAGTGTGGTACATAAATGTAGTGTTTCACTACCTCAAAGCAATGCTTTCACTAAACAAAATCCAGGCAGCATTTACACTCTCACCACAATGTAAGTAAGAAATTCAGCAGCATAAAAATGTCATTTCCAGGAGACAGGGTTGCAGCGTTTGCGTGGGCATGAAACACATATTTCGGAAATTAACAAAGCCTATGGGACAACATCAGGAAATAATCCACATCTGCTGACTCATCATTGAACACCCACTCCTGGCATCTGTTTGTGATGGACTGAGCACAAAAGTGGAGCCTGCAGGGTTAAATGGACCAGCGTGTGATACAGTACAGACATGCTGGTGCTCAACGTCCAACCCGCCATGACACAGCCTGACAGCAGCAGGAGACCCACAGCCTGGCTGACACCTAATTGGCCTCCAGGAGAGATGCAAACATCTAACTGCCCATCATTGTCTCTCTCTCTTTTCTGCTCTCGTCTGCATTTTCCTTTAAAGAAAACTGTCAGTTTTCTTATAACAGGGTTTGGCTTTGCAATCACACGGGAAGCAAACACCAGCCTCCCGGGTGAAAGTTTGTGGTTGTTTGACCCATCCACCACCGCTCCCACCCACCCTTCTTGGACTTCTGTACCCTTAACTATCGTTGCGTATCATGCCAACGAGAAAGGACAGCTTTCTTTGTCTGTGTCTGACGCCGGAAGTCACTGACCAAGACGACTTCGACAACTTCGGAGTGAGACCAGGTTGCCTTTTCCCCAATTTGGATGACAACCAGTGAAACCTTCCCTCAAGGTGACTCTGAGGTGAATCCTCTGAAGGAGGTACATTCAGGCCTCTGAGGGCCACATGTTTGTATGCAGCCTCTGAAATTGGACAAAGATTCAATCTTCATCTCTGTCTTAGAAATCTCAGAATGAATATCCAGTCACTCAAATTGGATTTTGTTACCTTTTTTTGATGGAAGAAATAAATAATGTAACTTAATATTATGAGATAGGTCATGTGTTTAAATTTAGATGACTATCTTAAATAAACAGGGTCATTTGCTCAGCTGTTTCAGCCTCCTCTTCACTACAGCCCATGGCTCTGTTTCCAACTAGCTGTCCTGTAGTAACCTAAATAATGCTCCCCAGGGACACACACACACACACACACACACACACACACACACACACACACACACACACACACACACACACAAACATGCACGGACACATACAGGTCTTTAAGTCCATCCTTCCTGTTGCTTTCAACAAAGATTGTTGCTTCAGCTGGCGTGACAGAGGGACAGCAGGTCAGCAACAACAATGACCTTTATCAGCTTGCAAACTCAAAGACCTCTCGGTTTAATTTGTGAAATCACACCATAAAAATCGTCATCGTCCCTGCAGCGGAAATCCTGTTGCATTTACAAATATTTGTAAAGGTAGGTTAACTTAACGGGACAATCTCTCTAACCAGAGACTTGGCCATTGTTTTGCAAGTCACAAGTAAGTCTCAAGTCGTCACACTTGAGCCACAACTCAAAACTAACAAGCCCCAAGACAAGTCTAAACTCAAGACCTAAACTTTGAGTTTTGAGTTCTTTTTAAATTTTTAAAAAGACAAGGTTATCAAAAAGTTACTTAGCTGTTTAGCTAACATTAGCTTCGGTAGCTAGCTATGCTATTGTTAGCCGTGGCTTGCTGTTCTTTGTGCAACTGTGCAAACGTTGAATCAAGTCGGAAGTTGTTGCGTCTCCATCTGTAATTTTTGACCCAAATGTTTTGCATACTGCAATTTGTTCTTTGTTGACCACCACTTAGGTTTTGTATGCTACCAAAATTATCGTTGGCATACTTTTTGCTAACTGGTGCTCAGTAACGTAATGTTAGTTCTTCGTGGTTCTCTCCTGTAACTTGATTGAATGCTGTCGGATTGGTTCAAACAAAGTGTTGCTTTGTGAGGAATGAATCATGTTAATATTAGTTGATTCAGGAAATGAAGGGAAATGAATTGATTCCTGGCACATTTTTTAATACCATACTTTTTGATCTTTGCTTTAGTTTATAGAAGCTTTTTTTTTTTTTAGATAATTTCCTGGTATTTTACCTGTGATACTCAAGAATACCATCTGTCGTCTGTCATGTTTTTAAGAGTACTGTAATGGAAATCTGAAATCTAATATAAAGTGAGTTCTGTCAAGACAGCCTAATTTATCAGATAAAACAGAATCAAGTCTGGGGGAAAATGTTGGAAATATTCATGAATGAAAATGATTTAAAATATCTGACGCAACACCCGTCAATGTCTCGCTTGGAGACGTCAATATACACTTGGCTGGAGAGCCTGAAATATGTGCACAGTCAAACACTGAACTGCAGTTTGCTACAAAGTGGATCATATCTATTGCAAAATATTTAGTGCACATACTGTGCATCAACAGCTGGAGTAAAAAAAAACATCTGAACTTTTCATCATGTTAAATATTTTAGCTATAAGATGAACCTGAAATCTTGTCAGCTGTACATATTGACTCAAAAGTCTGAACTAGCTTGAAAAAGCTTGAGATGGATAACGTGGATGAGTTTAACTACAATATATGAGCTTGATGATGCTAAAGCTTGTCAGCTCGCACAAAAGGCTCAGCGTGCAGTTGGATGTACTGAGGTGTAAAATGTCTACCAAAGGATTTAATTTAACCGTGGCTCTTGACTTGAACATGAATTACAAGGAGCAAAGACGATTCCCAGCTGTATCCACTCACATAAAAAGCTAAATGTTCTCCATAAGTGGCAGTATTTTGGGATGGCAATTTGGCTGACTGGATACATGTTATATTCCCACAAATGGCTCATCTAAAGTGCCTCCGACCAATCGCTCCCCTGAGGATCTGCGAAAGGCTGGAGTCACTACATTCAGTCCATTTAAACAGCACGAGTAGATCTGGTCAAAATATTGATTTTTAGCTATGAACCTCAGCTGCATCACGGCTTGTTTAACGCTCCTCATCTTTACAATCTACAGTAAGAAATGATTTTGGTGCAGTGTTAATGCTGCAGGGATGGGAGCTTGTGAATGGGCCAAATAGACTTCCTGTGACCTCTGAGGCTTAAAGTGGAGGAAACGCAGCCCTGCGACCTTAAGTCCCGCCTCATCGGCCCATCTGAGGGCCGTCACCAATGATTAGAGTCCAGCGTGGGGAGATTACAGCCTATTAGCACAAAGGCGGATGACCAGTAGTAACCTCACACTCTATTTAAAGCCATCCAACTAGGCTTTCTCGTATTATTTAAATGCATTTTCCTCTGTTCTGCAACTTCACTCACATCAATGCATTTCATCTTTTTGCTATTGCTTCTTCTTTTTAACCTTCAATCATCCTTGCACAGCACCTTCTCTCTGACTCACTCTCTTTTAACCTCTCCTTATCTCTCAGCCATTCCTCCACACTAAGACCACCCTCTGTAAGTCAAGCCACAACTTCTCCATGCCACTGTCCCTGATGTATAATTGTACAGACACTGTAGCATCCTCTGCACACAAAACAGCAACTTCCCCTTCTAAACTGATGCGCAACACGTGAGGCAAATGCAAGTATCATTCATTTAATAAAATGAAACAAGCTGCAGAGCAAACAGTACAAAATGCAGCACTGTAAAAGTAAAGAGTCACACAGAGCAAGCAGAAGCTAGAAAAAGCAAATCAGGCAAAAGATCTAAACTGTCATTGCACTGCAGAAGGGTTAAAGCAGCTGTGGTCTATGCAGCGGCACTTACAAAGGCGTCGGAGGCAGCCAGGCAGCCGGTGAGGTGTGATGTGGATCTAACTATGTGTGTGTGTGTGAGTGTGTGTGTGTGTGTGTGTGTGTGTGTGTGTGTGTGTGGTGTGTTAAGGGGCCTGAGGCGGATATCAGATCACCCTGTGCAAACTAGTGATTACCTTCCAATTGCCAACGGCCAGATTAAGCTGAGGCAAGCAAGAGGAAGGCAGCGAGATGCGTTTTGGCTTAGTTTGGGCCTGGCTGGCCTCCGTATCACACCACCCTCAGCTCGACAGACGCTGCGTGCTCTCACCACACCCACCCGCCCCTCCCTCCACCACTCTCTCTCTCTCTCTCTCTCTCTCTGATACCCTCCCCCTACCTAAACACGCAGCGCTGGCATAGTGACACACAATACATATGCAAATCATTCTTATACAGTTGATATTTGCACACTTAAACAAATCACACACACTGACACTAAACAAGACTGCTCCCAGTTTGATTTGACTATCAAAGTGAGAGTTAGGTTGGCCTCCAGGTCTCAACCTGTGGGGTTAGGACCCCTAATGGGCCATAAGATGACTTAATTCATTGGATAGAAAAGGCAGGGAGAGCATATCTTTGCTACTGTAATCTTACTTATTCATCTTTTTTGGGATTATTAAGTAAAAGTGTTGAATCCTTTTAACAGTTCAACCTGACAAGGAAGACAACGCACTGTTAAATTGTTCACCACTGTGCCCACACTTTCTGGGCACGGCTTCATTTTAAAGGATATGAGTCAAAAGGGCTGTCAACCACCAGAATAACGGCTACACATCACAGCTTCCTGGTGAAAGCTTACTTTCTCCACGTTGTTAATTTTGGAGGAGTGACGAATGGTTCTTCTCGTTTTGAGGGGTTTTCTTTAGCAAAGCCATCAATATTAGAAGTCTTAATCTGGAAGGGGCAGGACAAACAACACAACCCAAATGTTTAGTACAATACTGGGAAGACTGATCTATAAGATTCTTGAGCATGTGATGGGCAGACAGACCTGTTTCAGCACTTAAGTCCGAGCTATTACTGCCCAGCATCCCACAATATGAGGAAGAGGATGTGCTGAATGCTGACCAAGCAATATGCCGCTCAGAGGGAAAGATGCCATGTGGATGTGAGAGCACCCAGACTGGCTGGAATTATTGATCACACCAGGATTAAGACTTTAGAACATATCTTAAAATCACTACCTTGACATATGATTAAGGTCAGGACATGTAACTACAGGAACTTGTCAGCTACACTCGGTGCAAGTGCACAGTGATTGACATCTATTACACAGCAGGCAACACTCAGGATTTATTCAGTGCAGTCATGCAGTGTTTCTTTAATTTTAAGGTTTTTAACACTGTCCCCTGTTACAATCTCTGCTTTGATACCATCCAAAAAGTTGTCTGAACGACAGATACAAGTGATCATTTCCCTGGTGGGCATGAGCCTTGTGCTATGCTAAGAAAAGGAGCTACTGTCCCTAAATACTCAACCATCATTGGTTGTTTTCTGTAACAGGGTGGGGCAACTCCACCACCGTCCTTTTAATCAAATATTGAGAGGGGAAAAAGAATAGGTTTACACTCTGTGTGGGGCTGCAGTAGATGGTGATTGCAATGAATTATTTATACTGAGGAGCAGCAGGGTGCTGGGTTGTGCTGACAGGTTAAGGGTGTCATGCATCTCCCCAAGGGGCCTATTTTAGCACCACTGTATAAGGTATATAGTTTCAGCTGAACAATTTAGCCTGTTTTAAACAACTTTAAGCCTCCACTCTGACTGGCTGCTCGGTTATTAAATATACAACACCTGCAACCCTGTAATAGCAGATTTTAATATTAATGCACCAACCAATATCCTAGCTGTTACTGGCTGTTCGTCACTTAGCAACCATGCGGCGCGGAGGACCTATACTCTTTTTGGCGGAGGGATACATAATCAAACCTGGGTTTATTTACCATTAAAAGTCGCTGTAATCTACTGCCACGCTTTATGAAATATAATCCCTCACTGAGCGTTTATTACACTGCTTCTTTCACGCATACAAGCAGTAACCCTCCGCTATTGTGCCGTACACCGCCCCTAATCTGCTCTCACTGCTGTAAAACATTGCTTGAAAGGGATTATATCGTTTTGAAACTCCCCTCGCGCAATATAAAGACGACTACATGTCAATGGGTGTATCTATGAACCGTGTCACGCCGCTATGACCGCTGTGTAAACCGGGATAAGGGTCGTGTCGGTTAGAAAGGAGCACGCTGTGCTCTCTTGTTTGCCGGTAGGCCGCAGGATTTCAGCACCCCCCATCTCCTGGACAGCTCCGTCCAATCAGACGCGGCCATTCGAAGCGCGTCATCCTTCCTCATCCTTCCTCATCCTCCCTCCCTCCATCACTGAGGCATGGCGGAGGACATCACAGATAAAAATGCTGACTTTTACAACCGGCTTCTTGGCAAAACCGGCATGTTCAGTGTGAATAAAAGCACAGGAGGTGGATGTTTGTTCGAGTCTCGTTTGGGTGGAAACACACCCTGAGGTGGTGAAACACACACTGTTCACTAATAGGGCTTTTTGATAATGACGTGTGTCCGGTGTCTACGCACAATGTCACACGACCTTAGCAGCTGGCCGGCCTCAAATGCACGCGTTTGTATCTCATTTGGCTTATAATAAGAATAAACCTTTATTCAGTGGTTGCATTCCAAACGTGAAACACACACTTATAAACGTACATTAAATCTGCAGAATGACCCACATGCATTCAGACGCATGGCCACCTCATAGCACCTGATTAAAGGTAAAGCCAACATGGGAGCATCCCTCCATCATTGCTTTAAAATCTCTGGACATTGAAGCACTGTGGTTGAAGCTACAGCCTGCTGGAACTGAGACACGTTTGCATTGAGCCTGGGTTTGTACACGTGTAGTCTGGGAAGAATAGGAAATGTCACCGTGCAAGCAAAGCGCAATCTGCAGCATCAGAGTATGATTAAACCCTCGACGAGGCAGCCTCTGCAGAAAGAGTAGAAACACCACAGCCCCTGATGAATGAAAAAGCCGGCAGCGGATGACACACAATGCGCCTCAGCCCCTGCGAGACAGGTGCATCGCCTCTCACAGCCCCAGCCCTGCCATGCTAAAACATCATACCAAAAAAAAAGAATTAAAAAATACGATCAGATATTCAAAACTCACCTAATATAATCCAGAGCGACCCAGAGACCAGAACGAATGCGAGCATGTCTTTCTCATTGAGTCAGCTGTCCCGGCGCAGGAGCGGCTCAAAACTGCAGCATCGACTGCAGCAAGTCGCCGACAATCTGGGAGATTAAGGAGGAGGGGAGGGGGGGCGACAATATATCTGAGACAGACCACAGCGGGGGAGCTGGGCAGGAGATGGCGATGTCCAGTGGGTTTTTTTTTAATGTGAAGAAACAAACTCAGACCCCGGCCTATTGAAGCATCATTCCTGCTGCTGGATTTTCCATCTTCACCTAGTTGGCTGCTGCGCAATGGCAGACACCCCTGCTGCTGAAATGAAAGAGCTTAGTGGGTCGGACGGAAGATGCCATCGACGCCAAGGTTACTGGGGATGAAATGTCTATTCTGGATGCACACCTTTAAAACAAGTCATTTAATTCCTATATTTGTTGCAAAATTTGCTGCAATTGTGTAGCATCATTCCTGAACGCTACATGAATTTGGGCATTTAAACGCTTATTTTTAAAATCATAAAATGACTAAATATGCTTGTTGGGTATTTTCATATGTATCTTACGGCTATAAACAGTGTTTGATATTAAAATAAGCTGTGCTGATGTTGTTTCTGGTACATCACACCATGCAGCCTCCACGTCCCTGCAGCTGAGCGCAGATTTGACACGGAGTAACTTTGCATCAGGGTCACGTGGTACAATAAGACACTCCCAATGAACTGGAGTAACCTTGAGAAGGGCTGACAAAGTGGAGTGGCAGCAGGGATGACACATGGAGAGGACAAAAAAAGGCAGAACGACATAGAATTTTAAATAATATAATTAACAAATAATACATTTGTGCTTTGGTGTGATCACTGCTTGGCACGCTGGCACTTGAGCGGTTACATGTGAAGTGATAACATTTTTCATCCTGTTATCTCACGCACCTTCACACTAGTATGCTTCACAAATTATTTGAATTTTGCCAGGCTGCTCTGACCTTTAAAACATTTGTTAAGTAAACACATTTTCATCCAGTAACTATTTGAAAAAGAAAAACCCCCACATTGCATTGTGAATATTCCGAATACCTTTAAAGTTCATGACCCATTTTGAGTGCAACAGGCAGATTTACTTGAATATTCATTATATAAAGCATGTAATAAATCATATCTCTCTATTTTGTGTCCCAGCTATTGATTCACCGACTCAGTCTGTGAGATTATTTGACACAATACTCCTTTACAAGTGTCTCCAGTAGTGCCCCACATGCTCACTGTCTTATTGTGCTGCTGTCATGTGACTGACCTTATTAAATGGGTCACTCATCAGGACCTGTAGTCTGTCACTTGCATCGGTGCCACCCGCCCTGTTCTTCTGTCTCTTCTCTGATCCCACTGCGGAGAGAGCACACAAGACAGAGAGCAAAGAATGATGCGGTGTACTGAGACAAATAGTCGAGCCGGTTATTGATGAAGGAGGAGGGAAACAGATTTACAAGTGGAGTGGGAAAATAATCAAATTACAACTGTTTTTTTTTTTACATATACTGTATATATCTCATTGTAGTTTTAATCAGCCAGCAGTACTCCAGGAGAGTGATGTGGTTTAGGCAAGGACACTGATTACTAAATGTACTTACTTTGCAAGAGAAAAAACCTGCTCAGTGTGTAAAATATAACTCTAAAATTCATAAATGTTATCATATGGCACAGATATGGAAGGTTAAGATTAAGATCAAGTGTCAGATGGGATTGAGAACAGAAATTAAGTGACCCGTCTCTGACAGGATGGTAATAAATTGGTCAGTCTTTATGTTTCAAGGCCATGTTTTCCATAAAACATGACTTATAGTCCTTGTCGAGTAAAATTCTTACATCTTATGGGCGATTACAGTTATTAGGATTCATCCTCTGGGAGCAATATGTCCTTACAAACTCTCACATCAGTCCATTAAACAGCTGTTGAGATGTTTCAGTCTGGATAAAAGTGGTGGACCGACCGACAGAAAGACATTAGGCATGACTTTAACCTTCCACTACAGTAGCACGGCTAAAGAATAACCAAGACTGGAGAGAACTGTCACAAAGCCAAGGAAATTTACGCAAATAAATGAATGAGTGGGTTAGTATGAGGTCATTTAAGACACTTTAACCCATTTACAGGTTTTACTTATTTGCTTGGAACTATATAATGTTTGTATGACGATAAATGTTTGTATTGTACTTCCTGGATGATGTGTGAATAAACTAAGTAAGTGAAAAGAATGGGAATTTATACATTGTACAACAACGTATCTGTCCGCCTCTGGTTGCTTTATCTCACCACATACTTTACAGCAGTAAAGATAAGAAGCAGCCATCAGAAGTATGACATCAACTTGACCCAGTGACCCTCTGAACATATTTTACTGCCTTCTCCTTGTCTCTGCTTCTGCTTCAACACTGGGTTTAATCAGTAACCATGTTGTCATGCAGAGTACCAACTCAGAGAGCTAACTTAAAGGTGCAGTCAGTGACTCTAATACAATACACCTTTTGTCAAATTCAGCAATTATCTTCTTCACAGCCTCATGTCAGTTCTGCAGTGTTCATACACAGCCCTGGCCTCAAGCTAACATGAGCCGTTCTTGCTTGTGCACAGGACAGGGGAAAGGCCATGGATGTACAGTGGTGGAAAAAAGTTTTCGGACACCCTTAAAATTTTACACAATCTCAAATATTCTCATGAAATATTTGTGGAAAAATCTTTTTTGTGTTTCAAAAGGTGTGGCTGCATTAGACAGATACAAACACATACAAATTATATTGTTTTGTTTATTGTTTACAAGAAAAACTAACAAAACTAAATTCTTGACAGTTTCAATATGTCAGTTCTCAACATTGTCGGTATCAAAGTCAACAAATAACAGAGAATGTGTTCAAAACTGAAACAAAAAATAAATAAACCATCACATCATCAAATTAATATTTAGTAGTCCTGCCATTGGCACGTAGTAGAGCTCTAATCCTGGCTGGCATGTTCCCCACGAGCCTTTCTCACTGTTGAGGGGTAATCTTTGTCCCATTCTTCTTGAATTACTGCTTTTAATTCTTCTAAATTCTTTGGTTTATGCTTTGAAACAGACCTTTTGATAATCCACCACAGATTTTCAATGGGGCTCATGTCTGGGGATTGAGCTGGCCACTCTAAGACCTGGATACTGTGCTCCTGCAGCCAAGTTCTACTGGCCTTGGATGTGTGGCAAGGGGCATTATCTTGTTGAAACATCCAGTTTTTACCTCGACGGAACAGTGCACGCGCAGAAGGGAGCATGTGGGTTTCGAGAATGGTACAATACTTGGTAGAGTTCAATGTGCCATCACAGACAGTGAGATGACCAACACCAGCAGCACTCATGCATCCCCAAACCATGATACTGCCTCCACCATGCTTGACAGTAGGTACTGTACATGCTGGAGATAATGCTTCGCCTGGCCTTCTGCGTACCCTCACATTAGTAGGAGGAAGATAAAGCTGGAAACTGGACTCATCTGACCACAAAATCTTCTTCCAATTCCTGGCTGTCCAGTTCTTGTGTGCCTGGGCCCAACGACGCCGGGCTAACCTCTGTCTCTCATTGATCAGGGGCTTCTTGATAGCCTTGTAGGACCTTAAGCCATGATCTAAAAGTCGGCCACGTACAGTGCGGGTGGAACACTGGACACCAGTTTGGTTTGACCACTGCTGCTGAAGCTCCTGTGATGTCATTCGGCGGTTTTGCCTGCACATGCGGATCAGGATGCGGTCATTTCTTGCTGAAGAAACCCTTGGACGCCCAGATCTTGGTTTGTCTTCCAAGCTGTTGGTTCGTCTGTATTTCTGCAGAGTGTATCCAACTGCTGAAGGACTGCATCTGCACTTCCTGGCTATCTGGCGGCAGCTGTATCCTTCCTGGCTGAGAATCTTTATCTTCAGGCGTGTTTCCTGCGTTAGGTTCCTTGTTTTAGCCATTTTTGTGTCTGAAGAACTTTCAAATGTGCTGGCTTTATGTAGACACGAAGCTTGGCAACAAAAATTGTGTTTTTTAATAAAAAGAACGACCTTCATCACTGGTACCAAAATGACCCAATACTCAAAGTTTCTTATGTATTTTTATGGAACCAATCAATTTTAAGTTTTTAATGGCTTTTTTAGGATTTATTTAGTATTTTGGCTGTGACTGTACTAAAAGAAATTGCACTTGAAGACCTAAGAGTGATTCTTAATGCAATATTTTACAAATGCATGGGGTGTCCGAAAACTTTTTTCCACCACTGTATAAAGGGACGGGAGTGGGAGTGAGAGAGATGGTAAATCAGGCACATGCCAACATGTTGAGCTACACAGCTCAATATCAGCAGTCTTTCTCCTGAATAGCTAACTCTGTTTTGAATTCCTTGTAATGCCACAGTTAAATGAGATACATTTACATAATGTGATCTTAGTTTAATTTAGGGCTACTGCACAAAATTGGATGAGCAGTCTGTTTCATTACTGGGGGGAATGACATGGAGTAACCTCTCAGACCTATGCCTAATTTATACCTCTGTGGAAAAGCTTCCGCAGAGATGCTCCGTGCACCTCCCCAAAAATGTAACTACGCAGCAGGCACCGCAGAAGTTTGATTGGACATCAGAGGCGTGAGGTGGGTTGTCTGCCGGTTCTGGTCCCAACATGCATGTGTGAAATTACATGCTACATGCAACCTGCTGTTGTACTTTGTATGAGGTTACACAGAGTTGAGGACAGCAGAAGGGGGGATAGGTGATATATAAAAGCAGAGATCAATACCAAACTGTGAAAGTGGGGAGATAAAAACAGGTGGAGGAACAAGACAGACACTGGAGCTGGGGGGGGGGGGGGGGGGGGGGCTCTTTCTCATACTTTCCTTGCTTCCTCCAAATATTGGAATCTTCTTTAACCATGTTTTTAATTATGTTTTTCCTGGCTTCCCATTGTAGTCTCCTAACTTCTCTTGTTTTGTTGTATTCTGTCATAAAACAGCAAACATTTATCCAAATAAAGATAACTTCCATCGTCATTCTAATTTAAGGTATTACAACTTGCAACATTTCAGATCCAACAATCACACTGAAACCTTGCTGACTGAGAGAAAAGTGGAAAAGGAAACTGAGATGACAGTTTAAGACAGATGACATATATTTGAGATGACAAGAAAGAATTGTACTTAAAAGGATAGTTCAGATTTTTTGAAGTGCAGGTTGTACGACCTACTTATCTATAGTCAGATTATTACCTACAGTAGATGACAGTCAGTGTGCCCCCAGTTTGGAGAAACAGACAGGAGGACTTAGCAACACACTGCTGTGGACAGGGGCAGCAGCAAAACAGCTACTCACCAGCTAAAAAAAGACCTACTCAAACAAATCAATATGAGTATGTGTACGCCATATTCAAATTCTTTCACTGGCTTACCTTTTCTGTCAGACAGCCCTTTCAGATCGGTAACTGACTAACTACATCCAGCTCTGCCTTTTCAAACATGAGAGCTGCTGGTCTACCACTGTCTCGATTAGATATCGTGTAACTTAAAGGGTTAGCTTGGATTCACCAAAGTCACACAATGACACCAACCAACTAACTGATCGAAGCAGCAGCAGACCTGCTGCAAAATTTGTGTTTTTGTCAAAGAAGTGTGGTGGCTTTGAAGAGAGAGTTATAATGGCTTCAGGTCCCAGTCAGAAAGAGCTGTGTGATGGCAAGGTAAAGCAGTAAAAATATTCTAAATGTAGCATACAGTACACTTAAACTGATATCTTTTTTTTTGGTGGGCCTTTTGTAAGGTAGTTAAAACACATTTTGCGTTACCCCCATAGAAGTGCATTGCATAGCTCTGTGGCAGTACTCCAGCCTGCTTCTACAAACTGGGAGTGTGCTGACAGCCATCTTACACTGAGCATGAGTAAGTACCTCATACAGCGCCGCTTAAAAAAATCTGAACTATCCCTGTAAGCACAATTTTGTGGTACTTGTAATTTACTTGAGTATAATCATTTTATGCTACTTCATACTTCTACTCCAAGAAAATCAGATTTAAATCTTAGATTAAACACAAGACAAATATTAAATATTAAATATAAAGCATTGATGAAGCAGCAACCTTTTTGGCTTGTGACCTCTTACTAAAAAGCCTCAAAGCAGGGTCTTGTTTGGGCTTCTTGTCACATCTTAGAAGTCTTCATGTTGTCGGTTCCACTGCACGTGATTTTCTTTCTAAATTTCTCAGATTTTATTTAAATCACAGTTTTTTTATTGTAAAGAGGTCAAAGCCTCCAGTATTTCACAAAATAAAAAGATTAAAGTCTGAAAAATGAATTTAATCTTAAGTTAATTTAGATTATAAAACTTCTGTATTTTTATTTAAGTGTAATTTTGAATGCAAAATATTTATTTAGATGTGGTTTTGGTAGTATTCCCAACACTACCTATTACTTGCTAATGGTTACTTATGAAAATTTCAACTCAAACAGCAACATCTCAGACGAAACCAGTCTGCTCGTGATGATCTCACAAAGCACGGTACATGATGTCACTGTGCTGGGGGATTCACAAACAGTACACATATTGGACTGATGGGGGTGCTAGACTTTAAACATCAGCAGGCCGGTTTGGGTCAAACCTGCAGAGATGATGTAATTTGCTTCTGAGTGGCCTGAGGGATGTTAGTGTCTTTTATGAAACTTCACATTAACTCATGTCATATACTGCAGAAACTATTTAAATATTATATTTTCAGCACTTTTTTCACCTCTTTGATTTACATCTGCTTCACCTTGCCTTTCTCTTCCTTCACCTAAATCCTCCCTCTTTTTTCCACCTTTCTTTTTCTCCCTCCCTCTCTCCACCTGAGTCACAAACTATGGAATGTGAAATTATGGGACATAAAAGCCTTGATATTGGAGAAGTCTGATTCCTCTATCTCATTTGATGACATTTTGTCCTTTATACCAGTAATACTTTATTTTATGGGGTCCAAAATTTCCAGTTAGTTTCCTGGAAATAACTGTGTTTTGAGTTATGTAGCAACTACTAATCATAGAGGAAAATAAAGACAGTGTTCATTTAATACAATTTTCTTCCTATATTCCCTTGGTGCTTTGGCAGGTAAGTCTAAGGGGTCTAATGTGGCAAATATTTCATAACTGAGGAAAAAACAGAGGGTGAAAACAACCACTGAGGCAGGAGAGAAATAGAAATGTCAACCAAATATAATTCAACAACACAGGAAAATAATAATTAAAAAAACCTGTGGGGTTTGATTTAAAAACATACACACAAAACAACCTCAGCCATTAGGAGGTGATGGAAAGGCTGCAAGGCCTGCATCCAAAAATAGAAACACGTTAAATCAAACTGACACTATTGTGCTACATTGCCACATGGATGGATTACTGAATGGTTGTACGGAGCACAGGCCCATGGGACCGCCTGCAAAATGTCACTTACATGAACACTTGCCGACCAGGAGGAGACGCAAAAAGACAACCAAGAGATGCAGAGGAACTGCAAAGAGACACAAAACGAACAAAAGACGCAGAATAAGTACAAACAACCAAAAAGAGACACAGAATGACTACAAGGAGACACAAAACAACCATAAAGACACAAAATGACACAAGGAGACTAAACAACCAAAAAAAGACACAAATGACAACAAGGAGACACAAAACAAACAGAAAGAGACACAAAATGACACAACATGACGAAACAAGCAAAAAAGACACAAAGTGACTATAAGGAGACACAGATGACTAGATGATGACACACAAAATGAAAAAAAAGAGACAAAAATGAACAAAAAGAGACACAAAACATCCAAATAGTGACACAAAATGACTACAGGAAGACAAGAATGACTACAAGGAGACACAAATGACTACAGGGAGACACAAAACAAGAAGAAAGAGACACAAAACAACCACAGAAAACACAGAATAACTACACGGAGACACAATTAACAAAAAGGTACGAAACAACCAAGAGACACAAAATGACTACAAGGAGACACAAAACAACCAGAAAGAGACACGAAATGGACAAAAAAGAGACACAAAATGACTACAAGGAGACACAGAACAACAAGAAAGAGACACAAAATGGACAAAAAAAGAGACACAAAATGACTACAAGGAGAAACAAAACAAGCAAAAAAGGGACACAAAATGACTATGAGGGGTCCACAAAATGAACAAAAAGAGGCACAAAACAACTATGAAGGGAAGCAAAATGATCTAAAGGACACAAAATGATCATTAGGTCTGCTCAACACAAAACAACCAAAAAGACACACAATGACACACGCACGTCTATGTGTGTGTTTCCAGTCCTGTGTAGGAGAGGTGGTGAAGCCTGTCTGTGAACATAACTGTGCCCAGAGGGCCAATGTCTCATAATCCACTCATTCATAACTATTGTTATAAATGAGCAACACAAATGCGTCATGATTCAAGAGAAAAAGACAAATTTCCCATGAAAATCAGATCCAACGGGTTCAGATATTATATTTAGATATTCAGCCCGCTGGAGACGCCCTCACACTCCCCCACCCTGCATGAGGTCACAGTGTAATTGCAAGCTAACTAACGAAGGCTTTGACTTGATCCAGTGTCAGTGAGCTTTTAAAGCAGATGGTCCAGGGGGAGATTGGATGCTCAAGCTGCTTGTCTCATCTCAAAGCCTCAAATTACTGTCTTATCCATGCAGGTGGCCTAAATAATCAGAATCACTATCATAAAGGTGCAATAAAACGTTCAGGACTTTGTCACTGTGGGTGTGAAAACACCTTAAATGCAGTTAATCAAAGGACAATACAAAACACACAATCTCTGGTTTAAGGCTAATGTGGCCTAATAATCCCAGGATTATGGGAAATGGTGAGCAGGCCGGTGTCATTGTATTTCTAGATGATGGCGTGCTGGCAATTTCTGTTTGGAAGGGGGCCAAAGACCAGCATGAAATCAGCTCTTTAGCAGGACAAGAGATCAAGTCAAGCCATCTTCATTTGTTCTGTCCTTTGAGTGATGCACTAACAGCCTGTTACACACTGACAAGAAGTTAAATGCTGGGTATCGATTACATTACATATTTCTGTTAGTTTGCTTACAGTTTTAAATGTGCTGATAGAAATGACAATGGACAAACCAAAAACAAATAAATTTAGTTACTGGATATTGTTCGACTTGCATTTTAAATATATTAATAAAAATAACAGATGTGTGTTTGAATCAATTGCATGTTACCACTGGAAAGCTCTAACTGTTACAGTATACAGTGGCTCCCAAACTTTGTTTATCTGCCATGTGCCAAATTGTTTTGTTTACACATTTTACAGATGTGGAAGGCTAAAATTATTTACTACTTTGCAGGGGAACATGAATTATTAGAGAAAAGTCAGCAAAAATATTGAGTGTTTTCTTTTTCTCCTCTTTGATTAATCACCATGTGACCCCTCAAACTTATCTTGCAGCCAGTTTGGAGACGCCTGTCTGCAGGTTTGGTGCCACAACTTTAGACTATTGCTCAAAAAATTAATGCTTTTTTAAAATAAATAAATTCTAGTGACTGAACTGAAAATACAACACATGATAACCTGAGAATAAACACTTCACAGTTGCATGTATTGAGTCAGTCATCACAGTGAATTCCTCCGGGCTAATTCACATGTGTCTCTCTGTGCTGCCATAATTCATCAGCAGGGAGCTGAAAACAATAATCGGTGGGAAAATGGGGATGATATTCCCCCACGAATCCAGATTTGTGCTTTCATTGGGAAAACCCACAGGCTCAGTGCCGGTGAAAACTCCGCAGGAAAACTCCCTGCTACTCCTCTCCAGGCGCGGGCGCGCGGCCGAGCCTGTTTGTTGCACGCACCACGCCGGCGCGAGCGCGCAAACACAGCACGCGGGAAGCCCCTAGATGGCCAGCGCCGGCAGCAGCGATAACAGTGGTGTGGGGGTTCCCATATGCACATTAAGCGTGAGAGCTGTGTGTGCATTGATACTGGTGTATAACATGTGTGTTTATTAGGTGCAAACTGTGAGGGGATCAAGCACCTGGATTTATAAGTATAACATATACATGTGGTGTCATGTCTCTCACCCAGCTGCAGTCTTGTGCACGCACTGGTTTATTTTTAAACATTTCATGAAGCCTGGGTGAATTATTATAACACATGTAAATGATAACGTGCGTAAAAAGCTGTCACCTGTCTTACTGTCTGTGCTATGGTCTGTGCCCACACAGCTGCTGCTGTAACTGCTACTTCCGCGTGTTATTACGGCTTCTGTCCCTGCATTGTGTCATCTTCGCGCCAGATCATCACAAGACATGCCTGTGCTACACTGCCCCCTCTGGTGACTGAAATTACTACACCATTTCTTGTAAATGCCTGACTTCTCTGCTGAGGAGCTGTTTATACTAAAGGGCTGGTCCCATGCACATGTTTGTCATGCCTGGCTTGGATGCGTGTGTGTGTGGGTGTGTGTGTGTGTGTGTGTGTGTGTGTGCAGGTGGGTTGATATTTATGATAATTTCCATGCATATTCTTATTTCAATAAAATACACTTTGCAGAATCTCTTCAGACTGATATTACAGATTCTGTGACTACTACTGCTACTAATACTAAAAAGAATATCATTATTATTATAATCAACAACAACAATAATAATAATAATAATAATGATAATAATAATAATAATAATAATAATAATAGGTACTACACTAAAACAATGATAATAATAATAATAATAATAATAATAATAGGTACTACACTAAAACATATTCTTCCTCTTCTTATTATTATTATTATTAGTTGCAACTATGTGCGGTAGGCTTTATGACACATTAATATATGATAATAAACCACAGCCTGTCATACTCTATATTATGTCATCCTTAGATTTAAAATCAATGTGTGACAGCACTTGCAAATATTAAAACTTTTGCAATAAGAGGCTGAGTTGAAAAGTCTGCAAAAACTGTTCAATCCTAAATATAAAGAAAAACAAACATGAGAGTGACAGATGTGTTGGCTCATTCAAAGTGTGTGTGGGTGTGGGTGTGGGTGTGTGTGTGTGTGTGTGTGTTGGTCTGGTCTACGTGCTGCGATCCTCTGCAATCAACCCTTGTTATAAACTTCCGTCTTGCATCTAACAGCGTGATTTCTCGGAAAATGCTCTGCTGCCGCTGAATGGGTCTGTGAGCTGCGCATGCGCCTGCACGCTGCAAAAAATGTCCACCCCAGCTTAACTTCATTTCTATATTTGTGTCTTCAAACCACTTTTTTGGGAAGAGTAGACGTGGTGTATTGCATGCATGAAGTTGCAACGCTATAAACATGCCAAGTGATACAAAGAAAAGCGTTCAACTGCTCAATGAAAACAGAATTTTTAGTTGACATGGTTTTAGAAAAAAGTGGGGTGGATATTTTTTTACAGTGTGTAGTACGTCTCCCAGCCGGGGAAAACCCTGATAACACTAGCATATAAAACAGCGCTGGTCTTCTACTGGCTCACAGAACCCGCTTCTGATCAAGACAGGTCGACAAGTGGATAACACAAAGACCAGGAGAAGCTTCTCTGGAGCAAACCCTGACCTATCGGACTATTCTTGTGCATTTTTCCTCTTACGGATCATAGAACAAGCAAAGTCTGTAAGTGATTTGAAATTCATTCATCACTTCTACTTGCATTGGAATGACTTTGAGTTAAACCTTTTGCTGTTTTTAACAATAAATACTGTAAATCTGAAATACTTATATATGAATATTAAGTTGTTTGTAGCCTCTGACATCCTTAAATTACTAATGTTGTGATGCGTTTACATTTTGTGGATGGGAAACTTTACGTTGTTTTTGCGCACCATGCATTCAGACGGACTGTTATTTATCGACAGGAGTTAACTGAACAGAGATTAAGTGACTTTTTTTGAAGCTGTGTGTATGGTATGCATGCAGCAGTGCAGGAGGAGGTGTGTGGTCTCCCCGAGCAAAGCGGGTCTTTGAGCGCACGTCTCCAAATGCCCACAGATTGGATAAGGTCAAATGCAAGATCTCCCGCCCCCCCACAGAAAGAAAAAAAAATTAAGTCCGTGTGTATTTGAATGCCTTCGTGAATGCAAAAGCCACTTAAGTCCAACCAGGTTGGGTCTACTGTGACCTTCATAAGTAGTGCTCACTCCTACGATGTGAACGCCCCCCTGTTCGCCTGCATGCCCTGGCCGTGAACCCTCCCCTTGCCCCGCCAGCAGGCAGCGATAAATCTACCGTGAGACAGATGCGGGAGTGGATTCATATCAAACACTGCATTTCTCTCCCATCTTATGACTCCTTCCCTCTGTTGCTGTATATTTTAGGCAAACATGCCCGTGTCAAGGATGAGGATGAGGCCATGGCTGGAGCAGCAGATCGAGTCAAAGGCAGTCTCGGGTCTGAATTGGGTGGACAAGGTGAGACAATTTCCTCCTTAGACAAACTGGATTGGTTAAATTGCTGAGAGTGTGTAGTCGGCATATTAAAAAATGAGAACAGAAACAGACCGAAATGTTTTTGTTGTAGGGCGCGGGCGTCACCTTTATTGATAAGGGAAGTGATCTGCAAGGCTGCACGTGTCTTTATTTGATGTTTGTTCCCTTGCTGACCACGCAATATTTGCATGCTACTCTTAGAGTTGTTTGTTTGAAGCACCGTTGGGATGGGTTTTGGTGCTGAACAGATGAAAATAAATTGCAATAGTAGAGTCTTTATGAAAAGGAAGACATCTGGCAGCCTTTTACAACAAACACCCTTTGGCATTACAAGCATGTGAAAAAAGAAGTTAAGAGTTGGCTGTAACCCAAGTTGGGTCT
Source organism: Epinephelus moara (assembly GCF_006386435.1). Taxonomy (NCBI): domain Eukaryota; kingdom Metazoa; phylum Chordata; class Actinopteri; order Perciformes; family Serranidae; genus Epinephelus; species Epinephelus moara. The sequence goes on along the minus strand of NC_065508.1, from coordinate 7,279,780 downwards.
CTAACTCACAGATGTTACAGCACTACTTTATCTGTGAGAGGGAGATGGGCCAAACACCTCAAAGAGAAATTACGAATCTTAACCTTATGTGACCAACCGTGGTTCAGTCTTTAAATAAAGACTAAAACTTGTTTGGTGTGTGTTCTTTCCTTCTGTGGCTGCTGCGACTGTGCTATGCAAATAAGATTTTTACATAATTTAAGGCCACACAGTAGAAAACTGCTAACAGTAGCCCACAAGTTGGATGCTCCATTTGAATGGCAGCCTCTTGCAAAATTTGAAAGTATGCACTCATATTTGTGTTTATTCTACGTTGAACCTTCGTTCCAACTCAGCATTTCCTTTTGTATTTTCCAGGATAAGACGATGTTCTCAATCCCCTGGAAGCATGCGGCTCGCCACGGCTGGGAGCTGGACAAGGATGCAAGTCTGTTCAAGCAGTGGGCCATCCACACAGGTGAGCAAGCATGAATAGGCACACAAACTTTGCAGACTACGCAGAAAATTCTTCTACTTTTTTTGTGAACGAAAGAAGGTATAAAACTAATTGTGCATTTTGCAGGGAAATACGTGGAAGGTCAGGTCTGCGACCCAAAGACATGGAAAGCCAACTTCCGCTGTGCAATGAACTCACTGCCTGACATTGAGGAGGTGAAAGACAGGAGCGTTAACAAAGGCCACCAAGCTGTGCGTGTCTTCAGGATGCTGCCTGCCAGCCCAAAATCTAGAGGTGAGACAACTGACAGGAAGCGAGCAAGCAAATACGTATTAACACTGGTGTGCAGCGGCTGCTGATCTTTTTTTTCGTCATCAAACGATGAGCTGTTTGAGTGACCCAAATGTTTTTCTCTCATCTGCACAGATAAACGAAGCAAAGCAAAGGAGGCAAAGACAAGGAAGAAGGTAAATACTGCAGATAGCTAATGACCATAATGATATTGGTGCAATAGCTCAACATACAGCTGCAGATGTCTGGCTCCTAAATCTCACAGATTGTGACCTCATCCTTCTCTGCAGAGCTCAATGATCAAGGTGGAGGAAGACACAGACTGCAGCGAAGCTCAGTCTCCCATGGACGAGTCAATGCCAGAGGAAACTTTCTCCACTCAGGAGAACACAGTCGACAGCACAGTGCACACAGAGCAGCAAGGTGAGGAAGAAAATACGGATAGTTGAAGAATCAACTTGAGCAGTAATTTTATTTCATTTAATTTAAGGTCACAGTATGTTAGGAATAAATTTGCCAGTGTATTAAATGCTCTTGTTTGTCTTTGCAGATTTCACATATGTGTCTACGTCTGAAGTTCCTGACTGGTCTTTGTCAGTTGAGATCGGCCCTGAGAGCTTTCCAACCAACTTCTGCCACAAATTCGAAGTTTCACCTGAGCACAGCACTGGTAAGACAACATCACATATGGCATACTTGATAAGAAATCGTTTAGGAATTCAAACAAATAGATTGACATCACAGTGCCGTACTCACAATCCCTTCTTTTTCTCTTCCTCTCCCTTCGCTGCGGCCTTCCAGAGTTCGACTATACTGACGACATTATCCAGGTAAGCATTGCCTCTGGCTCCCACTCTTATCTGCATGCATTTTTCATTGACAGGAATACCCATGTTTGTCTTATTCTGCCTGTTTGGCATGTGTATTAATAGCCCCCAACAATAATATAAGACTGTTTGGTGTGGGGAAAGTGGCTCAGAATATTATAGCCATACTCAGTCCAGTGTTGTTCTTTCAGATTTGCCAGCAACTGGAGAAAGAAACAAACTGGATGTCAAGCAGTTTAGACGGCAAGGGGTTCCTGAGCAATGAAGCATGCACCAGTCCAGGGAGCCAGTGGAGTGAATCAGCATCTTCAGGTAAATGTTACAAGTTGATGGGTCAGATGGACAACTGCCTCCAAATCCATCTGCGACATTTGTGCCCTTCAGAAAAATCTAGATATAAATGTGTGTTTCTGCAAGGGTTTGTTCAGGTGAAACACACTTAGTTAGTATTTCTCAAACATAATTGAACACTTTATTCCAAAATGCTAATTTAGTGAAGTCAAGTGAAGTGACAAATTAAAGGGGGGCTCTGATGATATAGCATTGCACACATGAGCAATAGGTTAACAAAATTAGGGTCAAATTTGAGATAACCTGACTTTTAAGGATCAAAAATGCTGCATCCTACATTTCCCACAATTCAGCGTAATAGCTTTGCATTAGACTACAGTCCACAGGCCAAATTTATAACACTTGAATGTCACTTTTTGAAATACATAGTGTTTAATAATTTAAGATATGTTCTTCGCCATCCTGACCTTTGTTTTTCCGTGTTTGTCTTACAGTTGAAGAACTAGACGACATACCTGAGTACATAACTTTGGGCGCAGGCATCACAAATCCCACAGACGACCTCTGGAACAGCTTTTGTCACCAGATGCCCTTGCTCTGAGATCTTCAGGCTCGGACAGTGCTCTGACACTTTGGACTTTTTTTAAAAAGCACATCCTGCCCCCCAGCCTCCCTTTTTGAGCCCTCCTCCCAGTTAACTCAACACCATCATCATCATCATCATCATCATCCCTCCAGTCCGTGATGAGCTGTCTCCACCACACTCTAAGCTAACACCCGCTCCCCGTCCTCACCTGTGTGCGGTGACGATCCGTAGCAGTTCAGAGAGCTTTTCCTCATCTCCCTCAACCTCTGTATGAAGCCATGAAGAGAAGATATGAAGTGCACTGATGTGTTAGGAAAACTCACATGCTGTTCATTTTCTATGTTATTGGCTGGTTCAAGGCATTTTGGTGCTCAGCTTTTTTTGTGTTGAGTTGTATTAGCACAGACATTGTGGACTTATGTGGATACATACAAGGTAGATAATACTCACCTCAGAAATGCAGATTTTCTTATTCATTATGCTCAAATATATCATGTGAAATCTATTTTTTCCGTTATGTAAACAAGTTAACTTCAGTTTAAGGGATGAGGATACGTTTGTCTTAACTTCTGGTTGAAGCTCTACTTCAAAATCTTACAGGTTTTCACTCAAGGCAGGTGGAAAACAATTTCTGTACATAGTTTTTGTTTGTGTTTGTTGTTTTTTTTTTATATAAAAAATAAAAAATCTTAATGTGAATGATTATGTGTCTTTATTGTGAAGGGCTGTAAATTTATGTGTGCAGAGATGAATGACTCTGCTCTGCTGTGGTTAAAACGCACGACTCTGACCAGATGTTTTTAAGCCTAATATTGGCACGGATAAGCCTTGCTGGAGGAAGGAAGCGGACCAAGACAAGCCTGAGCAGCCCTGATATGTGAGCGATCCCTGCTCTGACCAACAAATTTCCTTCCAGTGGCAAATAAACTGTCTCATTGGAATATTTTAATATCACTAAGTACCAAAACAAAGTCTTAAAAAGTTCAGAAATGTATTTTAAACAACACAACAGCTCTTTTAAGTATTTTATTTTTAACCTTATTGCATACAGGTCAAACTGGGTTTACAAGTTTGGAGAGCAAAATAAAAACATTCTCATTTTAACAAAGTGTGCTGTGAGATAAACTAGTTTTTCCACAAAACACTCGGTGAGGACGTCATGACAGAGAGGAAGAGTTGTCCTGCATCTGGCCTGTTACTGCAATAAATTATATTATTGATTAACACATGGTGTTTTGTTATTAGGTAGACAAATAGTAAGTAGTTGCATTAATTATTTGTCCTTCCCCATCTGGGGTTCCCCTATAATCCCCACAAATTATGAGGAAGTAATGCTGTTGTGTAATGCACTTTCGTCATGCATGCTGACATTACACACAGTGTTAATGACAACAAGTAACATTAAGATGAAGGGTGTGAGGAATCAAGCCTGGATTTTGACTGACTTGATAAAGACGTCTACATATTTTTAGCAGCTGTCATTTTCTTTTATAACAAACCGCTGAGCTGGCAGAGCACACTGAAGAGCGAGATTCTTTTCATTCATCGCAGGAATCTTCCCGGATTTGTCCAGGTGTTTGTTGATGACGTTAACCTGCACAAGTAGACTTGTTAATCCAGTTGTAAAATGGAAATGCGATGATAACAAGGAGATGGTAGCTGAGAATGTGCCACAAAGAAACTATTTGTGTGTGAGGCCTTCTGTGGGGAAAGTCACACATTTCCTAGTAGATTTTAAGATTAGAAGCAGAATGGATTCAGCTTTTATGCATGTATTTTTTTCATCACAATTGACTTTACAACCTGAACGTCTCACCCCATTGAATAAAATTAAAGTTTTAAATCTGGATCTTTTAAGAGATGTCTGGATTGTTTCAGATGCTGCTGTATGTGCAGCATGTGCTTGAGTGTGACTGACTACATTTTATTATTTCTTCAGCTGTGCTCATGTGTCTATAAGATCTTGATCGTTTCCTTGAACTGCTTGCTCTATTTCTAACTGACACACTTCCTGAAATGCCTCTCAACAAAGTTCAGGACAAAAAGGCAAGGCAGGGCACTAACGTAATGCTGCCAATAAAAGCTTGACTGCTTGCTATTCAAGTAGTTTGTGAACACCAGGGTGTCTGTAATTACAACTGCAGCCCTTTGTTCAAAGCAGGAGCTGCTGTTTTGCATTGCACTCTTGTCTGTTGAGGTTATTGCCACTGGACAAACAGGTGTCTCCTCCTTACATACAACCCCTTTTTTAATCAGCATTATTACTGAGTGTTGGTGAAAAGTGGTCCAATAGTAGTCCACATTTTAGGTACTTGTATTTTACTTGAATATTTCTATTTAATGGTACTTTGAACTTCTACTCCAAAATATTGTACTCCACTACATGTATTGGACATCTGTAATAGCTACAGTATAAATTCAGATGAGATAGAAAACAGATTACATTCAGAATAGTTACATTTGCTCCAATCTGATCGTCTACACCAGTAAAATTCTGCGTATGCATTAATGCATCCAGTAATATAGTATATAAAAGACAGGGCCGTTGCTAAGATTGTAGAGGTTAAGAGGTCACACACCCTTTAAAGTTCCCCCTCCCACCTCAAATCTATACATTTTTAATTGTTCAGATTTTTTGTATTTTTTTTCCAGGTCAATACACACTCCTGCCAATTTTATTACACAATTCCACTGATCAACTTGTAGCGGTAAGAGGCCAAAAAATGCAGCATTGCACCAGTAAAATCAGTGAAGACAACGACTGCTAGCAAACGTGGATGTAAACCACGCTGGATTTAAAATACTTTTGCTTTATTAGTTTTGAGGGAAAAATGCAAAGCAAGGCCAGGGATGGGCAGTATTTCTATTACTTGTATTTAAAATACATATTTCAATTACATTGTAATAAGGCCGATAAAAAGCAAATGTAATTTGTAACAAAATACTTGTGAGTGGAGTAATTTTGTATTTAAAATACTCAAAATACTTTCTCCAAGAATCAAAAAACAAAAATAATAGGCTACACATTTCCTATAATATTGGATGTAACAATATTTTTTACTTTTTTTTTTTTTTTTTAAATATTTTTATCTATATGTTTTTTTAAACTTGGGCCATTCAAAGTGCCCTTCAATTACCTAGTGGTCTGTTTTACTGGACTGTGCATAACATAGGAAATTGTATGTTGTGGTTGATGCTTGGGATGAGTAGGCCTATGCTACAAATGAACTGCCGCACATGGGATCAATAAAGTTGTCTGAATCAATAAATAATACTTTAGGGTAGCCTACATGTCCCTAGCTTTTTCTTCTCTTTTTCATTTGAAAAAAGTTGAACACAGGGCTCCAAAGGCTCCAAGTTAGACAGCAAACAAGTTAACTAGCTACAGTAGCTACAGTATCTTTTTGCTCACCGGATGGACCCACACTACCAGTAGACTACCTTGCTGCTCACGTCTTCCAAGTTCAGTGTGACAGATGTCAACTGGCTTGATGTATGATTTATGTCTGGGTCTGGCGACATAGCCTATTGTATAACAATAAACATGGTGATGATAGTTATAATATCAAGCTAGCGATGCATAGCCAGTGTTTAACAAAGCTAGCGATCGATGCTAACATGCTAATAACACTAGCATGCTGTCTAGGCTAGTGCATAGCCAGTGTTTCTGTTTCAAACCTGAATACTCTGCTATACCAAACTGTGAGAAAACAAGCGCAAATTTGCAACAGCTGCGACCAAATTTGCTACTATCACGTCATTAATGGATGAATCATGGTTGTTCTTTCTGGCATAGTTACTTGTGGTCTCTAATTGCAGCATGTAATTCATGTAAAAAAAAATTTTTAAAGATTTTTTTATGGGCATTTTTTGCCTTTAATTGATAGGATAGTGAAGTGTGAAAGGGGGAGAGAGAGAGGGAGAGACATGCAGCAAAGGGCCACAGGCTGGAGTCGAACCCAGGCCGCTGCGGCAACAGCCTTGTACATGGGGCGCCTGCTCTACCACTAAGCCACTGACGCCCCAGCAGCATGTAAATTTTGAGCATTTTTGGTCAAGGACTTTGAGTTATTCATGAAAAGCTTTGTGGACCAACCGACCAACCAACCGGCCGACAGAGTGACGGGTCAGAGTGGCTGATAGAGCTGCCGGTCGCTGCTAAAAAGAAAAAGAAAAAAAGTATTTTCTATATTTGAAAATACAAAATACATTTTTTTTGATACCTTTATTTGAGGGGTATTTTGTATTTTGTATCAAAATATATTTTGATGTATTTTTGCCCATTTCTGACTACAGCAGCATTTTTTAACCACCTTTTAAATAAATATTTAACCAAAAACACATGGATCTGATGCCTAAACATAAGACAAGAGTCTTTATTATATTTTTTATATTAAAATATAACCAATATCAAGATGTTCCCTAACCTAAACCGAAGTGCTCTTGTTGCCTTAACACGAGACAGGAGTCTGGAGGCAAACCTGAAGTTCTGGTTTCATGATCCTGCTCTTTGTACACCTGCCACCATTGGCTGAAGATAAATATGGCTTTTCACTCAAAAATAAATTGGTAACAAAAAAATCTTACTTTTAATTTACTTTCTTTTTACTTTTAATCACTCACAGACTTCCACTTATATATGTCTTGACTAGAACTCTTGAGTATGAGCCCCTGCGTCTCAATGAGACTACCTGTCTAAATAAAGGATAAATGAAATAAAACATGTCAGGTGCAAATAAATACTTACTTCAGAAATGTATAGTTTTATTATAAAATATGAATAATAGCACAGATACACACTTTCATCATCAAACCATAACTTCCAACATTAAGCTTTATTTCATTTTTATAAAAACACTGGTTATTCATGGCAGTTTCATTTCTTGCTCTGATGTTATTGTACATGAGCATACAGTGCATTCGCTTTAAAATACTGTGACTGAGTGGCTAAGCAGCAGGCTAAATAGCAAATTAATCATTCACTAATCAAACAGAAGTCAGGTTGATGCTTTGCAACTGTACGTTAAACGTTCAATAACTATATGAATTACCCCTTTTGTTCAGTTTATGACGTCTCTGTTTGTTTTTTCATCTGGCACTATAAAATAGCAGGTCAACAGCAGCCAAGCATATGTATTAGATAAAAATAATATTCAATTAATTTTGTTTTAACTAAAATTAATTTGTATATTAAATCAGTATATTGGAGATATATGTTTATTGGCAGTTCCCGAGTCCTGAGGTTGGTAAACTCCAGACAGAACAAACTGGAAAAAAGGGATATGAAACACAATAAATACTGACCCTAAACCTCAGTGGTCATGCATGTCCATATTTTCTTGCTGAATATATATAGTATTTGCACTAATCCCACAGTCTGTGTCTGCCTTAGTTTCAGACATACAGTTCCTGAATAGACAGGCGGCCATCTCGTCTTCCTTCCTCTGCTGCACATGTAGACATGGAGGGTACCAGGCAGATTTCTAACCTATCAGAAAAGAAAACGGTTTATGATTAAACACATTCCTGCAAATATCTATGCACTGTATATATGTAAATATTCACATTTGTGATACACATCTGTCATCTAAAGATGGCACATTTCAAATCTTTGGCAGCACCCATGTGCTTGACATGGTTGCTTTATTTGGTTACAACTAAAAGCACCCCCATTTGTTTGGATATTTTGAAAAACTTTACACGTTACATTTACAAATCTTCCAGATATTTTTGGCAGATCTGACAGCACACAATGAGAATTTGATAAAACAAATAAAGAGAAAGAGGAGAAAAACTTTGAGGAAAGTTGCAAGGAAGTGTGTTGATCTGAAATAACTTAAGAGTCATGAAGTGGAAGATCCACGAAGAGATAGCAAATTTTGCATTCAGTTGCTAAATAGAGCAAAAGTTCTACCAGTAGTAACCACAAAAAGAAAATAATGGCACCCACTTAATGCCAACGTAAACTCAAAACAAGCAGCTAGAGGTCAAAGATACAACAACGGCACTAAGAAAAAAAAAGGAAGGCATTGACAGACTTCTGTGATGTCTGGTGGGGCAATTTTTCCTTATAACAGCAATGAGCAAAGAAAAAAATAATTTGTATTTATCATACTTCATCCATTAGTGTAAGGAGCAGCAGATAAAGTGGAGTCAGTCCAAAGAACATGAGCTGGTGGGTAAAATAACCAGGGCAGTGAGACAGCATTAAACCAGTTCCCTAATTGCCATAAGAAAATGATGGCAAAACCACTAATACATTACATTTCCATGTTTCTAATGCATCATATTAACAATGTATGACCACTGTTTGAGACCAACAAACAACAAGTCATTGCTGCATTTCCATTGGCTTTTTGGCGGGCGTAGTGCCAGCAAAAGACGTTGCTTTTCACTGCTGGGATTGTCCCCCCCCCAAACGGGGTATTTCAAGCCAAAACATGATCTTGTCCTCACCATAACCATGTGATTTTTGTGCATAAACCTAACCACGCATTAACCACAGTGTTGTTGAAGCATGAAGTTTCAGTGTATCGACTACATAACAACATGCAAGTACCTGTGGTTTGCAGAAACCTTCAATGCCAACATTTCCTTCTGGTGATTGGGTTTCCTTTTGTTCAAGCTTTTTACCCTCAAACTACACTTCTTTACCTGAACGCTGGTAAATTTTGGTCACATTTATATTTGGTAAGGTCAACCCTCCATCTGAGTTTCAAGAGATTTTTCCAAAACCCATTTTGTTATCCTGCTGTACCCCCACTGTAACTGTGAAATATATCTTTCCTCAGAATATCAGTGTTGTATACTCTGCTCTGCTCAGACTCCAGTTTTGTTTCCCAGTACTGCACCCTGTACATACTATTTACAAAAACACCTGAGTGTAATTTCTTTTCTCCTTTCTACTAAATTGCCCACTCATTAATATGATTCCCATACTCTCACTGTATTTTCTTCCACTGTAAATACAATGTAGTATTTTATTATTTCCTGATTCATACAATGAAATTAAATTAAATTAAATTAAACCTATATTTCGAGTGTTAGGAATTCCTTGATTAATTGATTAGCTGATTAGATTTTATGGCGTTCAAACACACTGCTTATTATTCAGTGTGTGTTATCATCAGTGGTTTAAGTCAAAATGACAGCCTGGGATTTGATCAAAGTGCAGGTGGAAAGTGATGGTGCAACTGTGCGCCTTAATCATCTGTACAATTACAAAGCAGGGTTCATGGGTCAATTAAGAAAAACAAGTGAAGCCCAATTGTCAGGCAGGTTTTCTGTCAAATACAAAGATGTTTTATAAAAGTTTTTTTGGCATGAATGAGTCGCTCATTGCTGCTTCTCTAAATGACTGTCAAATAGCTGATTATTTAAAAAACACTTTACTCATTTAAAGATTACACAATATAAGCATTATGTCCAGTTATTTTTGCTGAACACTTTCTGAATATATGGTCGTTACAGAGGCAAAATAGGACTGCAAAACTGTCGAGGTAAAAACGATTCACCCATGACACCTCTTTTCAAAACATCTGATACAGTACACAGCACAGTATAAATAAACAACAGGTGAAGCTTCTGTATGACTCCAGACCAGGTGGAGGAACAGGTGCTGATATGGTGCCAATACGAACACGGGGGGGAAAACACAGTATAACAGACAATGTTGACAAAGATGATGTTTACTGCCTTTTAAAATTTTTAAATATCTTTTAGGACATGTCATTTTCATCACAACATTTTTTAAAGCTATGACAATATGTATAAATCCAGGATTTTGTAAATCAGTGGGTGTCTTTGGTGGTTTCAAGTTCAAGTTTAGTGTCATGGTGATTGCTACCGAAGACGTAGTACTAAAATAAAATAAAAAAATAAAATAAAGTACACATGGCAGAGTAAATAGATAAACTAATATACACGGTGATGCAAGTGGCTTTACATGTCTGTTTGCAGTATATGTCTGTACACAGATTTAAGTAAGTTTTAAATGTGTATCATTAGTGATAGTTTTATGTACTTTAGTTTCTTTGACATTACATAAATCGATTTGGACCCTCTGGATGCCATTTTGATCTGGTCAACTGTATCAACAGGTGTTTCTGATTAACTGTAGTCTGTGGTTGTTACTGCAGAGCAAAGTTATAAATCTGCTGCAGCAGCACAATCGGTTCATGCAAACAAAGGTCAGCGAAGAAGGAAGTGGAAAATGCCTCCTGGGAAGTGCCTCAACTGCCAAGAGGCGCTTATAATATTTTATAAAGAAAATGTTGACACTGCTGCTGACATACCACACGACCTGATTAGGAGGCAGAAGACAGTTAATGACAGAGGTGGTGACTGATGGACGTGTTGGAAATGCCTGGCTCGGCACCTGTTGTATATCCGAGCCAGCTGAGTGTCTATCTGTATTTCTTTACGTGTGCTTAACCCAATTATTTACAGTTTTTGCTTTTATTGCCCCTTCAGGTTGGACAAATCTTCTTATGCCACTATGTGTGTCAGTGTCACATTCATAGTCTGCATCAGCTTATTTTAGTCCCTGACTGAGTGAAAAATCTAAACCCAAGACTCCATATTTTTTTAAGGCTGCACCATTTTTGATGTCTTGGGCAACATAATCCAGACAGTGATAGGTTTCTTCCCACAACACAACTGGACTAACAAATACAATACATTCTCAGAGACAGGGTTGAATTTTATACACATTTCCCCAAAATTCAGCCTAAAATGTTTGCTATCTTTGGAAATTTGAAAAATCATGTGTGTATTTAAGCTGCTAATCCAGCTACAATATTCCTGCAACTGTATGTAGGCACAGTGACTACATTATCAGGTGTTAAAGTGTAGGAAAATGAATTTCCTTATTGTATTTGTAAAAGGAAAACAGTGTGTTGGACTGTCTCTAAATGAATACTGTCCATCTTTAAAACTTTTAAAAACTCTAAGCATTTATTTTTAAACAGCCGGGCACAGTAGTTTTTAGCAAACATTACTCAAACAGTACATTTGACTGGGGACTATTTTCAACCGAGGATTAACAAACAGTCAGTGCACGAATGAGTATTTACAGCAGGTGGACAATGTATGTGGTTTTGACTTAGTGTCTGAGTTCATAGTAATATAGAAACATCACACCCAACGGGTGTCAACAGTCAACAGTGAAGCTCACTGATGTGTTTTTGGACAACAGCTCTCTGACAAAGAGGAATATGAAAATTGGACTGTATCTAACAATGTTTTAGTAGGACCAGTTGGATGTTGGGATTTGTTATTACTTTGATAAACATAGGTTATAGCCAGCATTATCCTTTAAATCTATCTAGCAAAAGTTAAGTCAATAAAGTACCCTGATAATGTGTGAGGAAAGGGTGTGGCACTCGGGTGGAGATAACAAACCCACAATGCTGAACTTCCTCCCTGTGCCGTCCACAGATGAGATGGCAGCGAAAACACCTCAAACATATTAACCACAAGACTTTGGAGGTGACAGGACTGAGCGGCAACTCTGTGTATGTGTATGTGTGTGTGTGTGTGTGTGTGTGTGTGTGTGTGTGCGCAGTGGGAAACCAGAGAGAGATATCTCTGGTGCTTTCCATCTGGCCAGTGTAAACATTTCACTTGACATGCGCTCGTTTCAATGACACCACACAGTGACTTACTTCAGACTAACTTGTGTTTTTTTGATTGTTGTGAAACGACAGAAATGTACATGTGGGGTTACTTCCCCTGAAGCTGCCACTGACACAAACATCACAGTAACCAGCAGGGTAAACTCAAGCGAGCTTGGTATTTCCCTAGGTTTTTGACTCTCGTGACACTGACTGATATCACTCAAAATCTAACACTGTGGTTACGACACTACAGGTGAATGGGGTAAAAGTCTTAACTTCCATTAAGACAAGTTTTCTTAAAATGTATACTTAAATGTGCAAATGAGACATTATCAAATTATTATAAATTACCTGTAGTAGTTTTACCCACTTATCCAAAACTACATAATGTGCCATTTCACAAAGTTATGACAAATGTGTCTCTTGGAGTCAAATATTTAATATATTATAGATACATTAGTGTTCTTTTTTAAGCTTAATTTCCTTTTTTTTTTTTTTAACTCCAAAGTTGTTGAGTTATGTCCAAAGTGTTTCTATGTTTCAGGTCTAGTGTGTAGGATTTAGGGGTTTATATTGGCAGAATTGAAGTATAATAAGTATGTTTTCTCTAATGTGTAATCACCCCTGAAAATATTAATTGTAATGTTTTTTGTTACCTTAGAATGACCTGTTTATGTCTACACGGGGAGTGAGTTCCTATACACAGCACTGCCATGTTGCATTGCCATGTTTCTATAGTAGCCTAGAATGGACAAACCAAACACAGGCTCTACATAGGGCCATTTTATGTCAGTTTTTATGTTAGCTACCGTAGCTAGCATCCCCTCCATAACAAGCAGCATCGAAAAAATGATGATTTTACCAGTTTAAATCACTAAATCCATTTATTTTGGATAGGGAGCAACCTCTGCAGATAATTCAGCTCTCGGTTAAACCCTCCTGAAAGTCTGGATCTTAGGTTATCAGAAAGAAAAGGTGAGCACACATTTGCAGGTGCAGAGCTGGGGGCCTGTCCGCAATGAGCCAAACAGCATCAGAGAAACATTGATTTGTAACATCAAACTGCTTTATTCAGTGTTTTTACCAGTTTAAGTCACCTGGTCCATTGTTTTGGAGAGGAAGAGACCTCTGTGGATAATTCGGCTCCTGGTAAAAACCTTCTGACTAATGAACAGTGAAGGAATCCTAACTGGGAGAAGTTTCAGCTGGATGCTATCTGCAGTCCTCACTGCTAGATGCCACACACTATAGGCCCGTTTCCACCGCAGGAACTTCGGGGTAATTTTACGGGGCCGGGGCCGTTGGTGCGTGTATCCACTGCAGGAACCACCCCCGAAGGACAGAGTTCCGGAAATTTTACAGGGACTAAACAAGTCCCTGCCTCGGAGTAGGTACTTAGAACGGCCCGAAAAACTCCTGGCTGGGGCTTGTGGATTACTTGGTGCTGATTGGATATACTCAAGGGGGGCTGTGATGTCAACAGAAAGCAACAAAATAGCCAACATTTTTAAAACTCAGCAGACGAGGGTTAGCTCGTTCATAGCTTCCACCGCCATGTAAACAAACTCAATAACCGGTCCGTGAAAAACATTTTTTTTCCAGCGGATATCTTAGTTACAACATGATTGAGCTAGCAAAGCAGTTTTGTGTTGCTTTGTGTGGTATTTATTCAGTTTTGGGAAATCACGATGTCTAGAAAGCATCAGCTGACAGGGACAGCTAACAGCAGCATCAAAGCTAACATCAGGACGTCATCTGATAAAAGCCTCCCATTGTCGGATACGACATGAAACTACTCCAGTTAGCTCAATCATGTTATAACTAAGACATCCGCTGGAAAAAATATTTTTCCCTGGGCCACTTCGTGAGTTATTACAGACACCACTATCAGCTAACAGCTAACGGCGTCCCTACGTCGCCCCGGTCAAAATGGTCGCACAACGATTACGTCACATCCAGAGCCCGGTAACTTTACAGGAACCTTCCTCCGACTCCGCCCTCAGTGGAGACACGGCGGTTGAGAGGGCCGAGCAAGAGGACGTTCCTGTAGTAGTTCCTGCCCCTTAAATAGTACCAGGAACTTCTTCAGTGGAAACAGGCCTTATTCCTTTAAAAAGGGCCCTCCAACAATTTCACATGTCAAAGTCAGTCAGGGTCTAACTAGCCACAGGGCAACCTCCAAAAAAAGACATTTACCGGTCACTCATCTGCAACATAATTCCGACTGGATTACATTTCTATTAATAGTTACTGGCAAATCACAAAAACGTTGATACTAAGCGTATCAGTAAAATGCTCTCTGTCAATGTATCTCATTTGTTTCCACTCAAATATTCACTCTTGCAATCTTTATGGTTATGTTTAGGCACAGCCCTTGGTTAGATAGGGTAGAGAAGGATAGAGAAAGATCTTGGTCTTGATCAACACAAAACGGGTCTGCAGTGACTTGGGAAACAGCATGTTTATTCACATTACTTATCCAAAGTGCTTGCATTATAAGAATTGAATGATCCAGTGATATGGATATGATGTGGAGCTTGACACAAACAGTAGGCCTATTAGAGACAAAAAGTCAACATATCTCAGCCTTTCCTGCATCAATTTTCTGGGTATATAGTATAGCATTTAATTTAACATTCCAACATGGATTTGTTTCAGCCTCCTTAAAAGCATCAAAAAAGAAAATGGGTCATATAGCTGCATGGCCTATTTGTCACTTATTGAATCTTAGTTAGTTGTATAGTGATTACTACATGCTTATAAATGTTTACAGCTCGTTCAGTGAATCAAAATATGTTTGTTTTAATGTTGGCAGATGAGCTGACTAAAAAGGAAGGGTCCTTATAGATCCAAAGTCCCACTGTGAGGTTTTGTGTGTGACATATTTGGGTGACCATCCTCTAGCAAGTGAGGTTATGAATAGTTTTTTTCATACATTTTATTTGTAGATTTTCAGACTTTAACACAAACAACACAAATACAAGTTGGCCTCCCCCCATCCGCAGAAATGACCAGCAAGTAGTTCAGCACCAACTACAGCATGGGTGTCTGTACATTAGTACGAGTACACAAATGTTTGTCCAGCCCATTATCTCAACAAGTATCTATACATACACGTAAACACTTTAGGCCATTCTCGATAAACAGGACGTGAATGGTTGCCATGTTTTATCAAAGATTACAGAGCTGAGGGAAACACCGCATCTAACTCTCCATGTGTAACACATTGGTGATTTCTGCCCACCAGGTCTAAAAGAAGGCACATCCTCAGTTTTCCTAAGAGGTAAAATATTCCTTTATCCCACCACCATGTCATACTGTACTGTCTTTTGTTGCAAATGGGATAGAGCTAATAGCTGTTGGGTTCCACCCAGCATGGCAGTGCGTGGGTCTGGTGTAATATCACTGTTGTATACTTCTGAAAAGGACTTACAAATATCTGACCAGAACTACTTGTGGTTATGAAAAGTTTTAAGGAACAAATTAAAGAAAAAAAACCCACTTTCTTTTGGGGTTCAATGAGTGTAATTATGTCAAGTTCATTGACGTTATGCAACAAAACTTCAGAGATTGGCTTTATGGTGCACTATCTGGGGTCAGAGTTATGTATGGGTAATCTATGTTTCTAAGATTATTATATCTTTTCTTGGCTGCGGTGTTTTCTGCTGCTCCAGTTGTCGAGGATAATAATAGTAGGCTATTGCATGTGTGTATGTCAATCATTCTTTCATTGTCTTCTCTGCAAACACACCTGAGTGTGTTTGCCTTGGCATAATGTCAACCGATGCCGGTTTACTGGAAACACAACCTGCCCGTGAACAGCTACAGTGAAACCGGACAGTAAGTTTAAACTGTGGCTTTGAGTGTATTTTACATCCTTGGTGTTTTGAATATTAGAAACTGCTGCTGCTTATGGCTAAAATACACATTAAACCTTTCCTGTTTGGAGCTCTGCTCAGTTTGGATCTTTTAATGAGTCCAGCAGCAGTTTTACTGTGACTGGACCGATGCTACATTTTCCAGAGGACATATTTGGTGGCACCCATGTTATATTACTAAGATGAAAAACACAAACGTAAGGAGGGAATCCTTTCAGAGCCTCCTGTAATTGTGAAGGACTTTCACACAGCATTCAAACATAATAACACCCATATGAACAGCCCAAATTGTCTTTTACTGTGTCACATATTTGTAGCAAATGGTTTTTAAATGAAACCAGATACAATATATTCATTGGTCCTTTTTCATTGGCTGAGATTTAGCTGTAACTGCCACCAATGGATACCTTGGAAATCCAGAGCTCTCGTGAGAGCACAATTTGAATTTGCTCAGCGAGTCACTCTGGCAATCAGTAATGATGCTCATTACCCATGCCCTTGGAGCCGAGCTGCACCAATCACCGGTGTATCTGATATAGGCGGGCCAGAGGCGAGCTAAACAGATGACGACAGCGCTGCGACGATGAAGTCTGGAATCAGTCAGTAAACATTGCAAGATGGCTACGGATGAACACCAGTTGTTGTTGTTGCCGCTACAGTGAACGAGTTAGACTTGGCTTTTTCTCTAAAAGAGGAACAGAAGACGGCGCTCGAATCTTTCCTTTGCAAGAAGGATGTTTTTGCTGTTTTGCCGACTGGATACATCCAAGAGTCTAATCTACCAGTTAGCTCCGCTGGTAGCGCTCTGGATACGTCACCCCGTGTATTGTTCTGATTGGTCGTAGTGTTATCCAATTGCGTGCAGTGATATTTTCAAATGCGTGCTTGGTGCCGCCCCTCGAGTTGGGCCATTTTCATTACTCATGGCCAGACCCTAAATCTTTCTAGATTTGGGTCTGGATTTCCAGGCTAACAAATGGAGGCATCTACGCTTCTTTCTAAAGAATGCAGCCATCAGAAATTCCCAATATGTCTGACTCAAATTCACAGCTAGGAAGCTCACATGAATGGTTTTTCCCACCCCTCTGCGTAAGTATCGCATGACCAGATGAAGATGGCCAATATTGTGGTTTCTTATTTTATATTACTGTATGCATTTTTCTTTTTCTCACATTTTTCTTCCTGAAGTTATTTATGTTTCAGGTTGAAAAATGTTATGAAAATACTATAAAAATGCAATCAAATCATCATACCTAACATATAGTGGAAAAATGATAAATGAAAGTTTGATAATGTGCCACTATTAAAAGGAAAAACAATCACGAGATAACACATAGGTTTAAAATGAAATGGGTTCATAGTAGCATGTTACTCTCTGGGCCTTTGAGATAACAGTCCTGTCAGAAATAGAAAAGCAGCAGAGAACACAAGAGACGTGTTTGATATAGAGGTGTAGATGATTATAACAGTAGTGAAGTGTTGTTTTGCACCACAGCCTTTTAGGCTCTAATTGGCAGTTGTATTGTCATTTGATTCCCCCAAGCTAGAAAAGGAAATAAAACCTCGTCTGTGTGTTTGGCCTTTGTCTGACCTCCTCTGACAGGAAATGAAATCATTCAGTACTGAAAATCAGCCATCTGTACGTGGGAGAAGATATTTCATCTCAAAGCCTTGAGACTGTCAGTAAAACATTTCTCCTATGCGCAGTTTAGGCTCCCACGTACTTTGAAAATGTAGTTTTTTTGCGAATGAATGAATGACGCTGTTGCGATGGCAAACAAATTAGATACACACCACTTTAAATTCATAAAGTAGCACAATACTGGACCCTGATTGGCCAAAACTTGTGTGATTCAAACAGATGTGTCCAATGGGTGGAGTTTTATAATATTTACCCTGAACTATAAATAGACAGTAGAACGGATATTCCCATTCCAAACAACAGAGCAGGATGGCCAGAGGGAATAATTATACGCAGTGTGTGTGTGCAGTGTGCAGGCGTTCCTTTTTTCCCCTTAATGGTCAGAGAGGTGGCCATTTTTATGTGTAACTGTTGCCATTGCAACCACCGTAGCGGGCTAACTTCTGTATAAAATTCCGTATAAATAAAGTGACTTATCCCTTTGAAACCTGAGCAAACTGCATTGATTTCCTTTAAAAATATTGGAAGAAGGCAATGAGCAACGACAGAAGAAACAACCCATGAAAAAAGCAAGAAATTAGTAAAAAGAGAAAATTAAAAACAAGAAAATGAGTAGAAAGAAAGACAAACAAGGGAATGACTTGGAAAGAGTGCTTAAAAATTATAATAATTCTGCAACATAATTTTAAAATGTAATAATAATTATAAATATAGTTTTGCCCTATTTTTAAAAAATAATTTTGTAAATCTATTTGTTTTCCCTCGCAATTTGTGGGAAATTTCTTACCAAGTGTCTCATTCCTTCCCCCCCCCGTGTTTTTAAATTAATCACACCAATTTGCTCAGGGTTCAAAGGTTTAATAACTAATATTAATCTAAGCGCTCGCACTGCGGCTGCACTGTGTTCACTGAGCCAGTGTCAGTGCAGCTCAATCCATGTTGTGTCTGAGAGGGCCTTAACTGGGAGACTTTGCCATTTGTGTAATTATGA
This sequence comes from Epinephelus moara, assembly GCF_006386435.1. Lineage (NCBI taxonomy): Eukaryota > Metazoa > Chordata > Actinopteri > Perciformes > Serranidae > Epinephelus > Epinephelus moara. Next base: position 7,261,221 of record NC_065508.1, on the reverse strand, counting down.
CTGATGATGATGAGCATATTGGGATGTTTTGGTGGCCTCTCTGACACCTGGTGCCCCATGCACAGCGCATGCTACATGTGCTCTTGGTGGACTAAGTAACAAGATGACTAAAAGACTAACTATGAACTGCTTCTGTCAAGTTTGAATTAAGTGTGTTGTTATGGGATGACAAAGCAATTCAGCTAATGTTGGCGTCAACTTTCCCTGCATTGTCATCCAGACCATGGTGAGGAAGCACATGGGGGACTTTGTTTTCTCCTGGGCTGCAGCTGGCACTCACTCCGGAGCAAACCTCGTCACTTCACTCAGCAGTCAGTAAGCAAGACGTGGGAAATTTCTGCTAGTCTTAAGAAGTTACAGCACACAAAGTGTAAACTCTACTGTACATTCACTTTTGATATCTTCACCTCTGAACTTGAACTCTGCTCCGCTCCAATTGCTCTCCTGTTGGCTCTACCACACACACACACACACACACACACACACACACACACACGTACACTGGGTGCACAATGAGCTAGTCTCCAAATAAGCTATGCTACTCTTACAATGCTAGTCTTAGTTCGGTGAAAGAGAAAAACTTGGATTGGTGTACAGCTGTATTTTACTGTTTAATAAGCAAATTAGATGTAAAAATGGCCCCCTCACACTTTACGGGCCCCACTGACGTGTGTTGTCACCATAGCAAAAATCACCATTATCTATTGTACTAGTCAAATGACCACAGCAAAAAGTTCAATGTCTACAAATATGGAGGTAAATCTTGTACTCTTTACTCTACTACACTGACTACATTTACTTTGCAGTTTGAGATTTGACATGTAAAACAAATGATTTGTTAATAAAATGTGATACGCCCCAAAGTATTCCTGATTTAATTAATACTTATATGATTCCTCAAGATGGAAGGACAAGCAAGCCACACGTAAAACCAGACAATGAAGCATGAGGTGGATTTTCAGGTTTGGAGGTATTATCTTGTTTGATTTAATGGCCGTGTGGAGTTCTAATGTCTGCTGCCGGACACAAAGAGTACATATTAACGCACATGTGCAAAACACACATGGATGATACCAGGGAGTTTCATGGCAATTCATGTACAGTAAAATGCCAAGGCTAATAATTCATGTAAACATCTGATCTGCTCATAGTTTTCATTCACTGTCATATTCTCACTGGTTCCTGTTGGTTGATCAAAATTGTTACAACTAGATTTCTACTTTGTATATCCCTTGCAAATAAAGGGTGGGTGAGAGTGCCGGAGTAAAAGTGTTGAGGAAGAAGTTGAAATAGGTCTAGGGCGTGTGTGTGCAAATTTGCATTCATACCTGCTGCCTGTTGCTAGCTTATATAATGGAATAAAGGAATCATTCATTCAAAGGACTGACCCTGACTTGAAAGGTTTGACTCAGCCACTATGAATGTCATTCAGAAACACTGCTGCAATAACTTGAAACAGACGCTGGCCAGAATGCCAGTGTGTGGTATCCGATGTTAAGAAAATAATATAACAATCTTAATTTACAAAGCACTTTTCAAAAAAAGTTATCAAGTGCTTTACATGTCAATAATTACAACAGACAAGACACAAAACAACTTTAAAAAAAACACTTTAGTGTATATTACTAAAGGGAAATAAAAGACATTCTAAATTAACTTAAAACTCAAGTAAAATCAGGAAAGGCTCTCCGATAAAAGTATGTTTTAAGAAGGGACTTATAAAAGATCACTGACTCGGCCAACGGGATTTCCTAAGGCAGATTGTTCCAGAGCCTCGGGGCCCTGACAGCAAACGCTCTGTCCCCTTTAGCTTCCAGCCGGGCCTCTGGAACAGACAAAAGACCTCTGCCCGAGGAGCTCAAAGTACGTCCTGGCGTGTACGGCACTAAGAGGTCAGAGATATAGCTGGGAGAGAGACCAGCAAGAGCCTTAAAGGTAATCAGTAAAATGTTAAAATCATGAGTCATGTGATCACATTTCTCAAGAGAAGAGAGAAAAGAGGGACTGTCAGATTTAACTGTCTCTGTGATTTAATGACTCAAGTAATTATTAAATTCCACACTCAAAAACCACCAAAGCAAAAACAATTTGCAGCAGTTATGTATTAGTTTCATTATGACTCACACTGAAAGCAACAACATCTTGCTGCAGCACATTCATAATCACATGCATCTCCAAACGCTCACAGCTGGAGTTATCCCAAGTTTTTGGAGGTGATGTCATTGACAGTTTCATATGGTTTTGTACAAAGTCAAGTAAAAGACGAGATGTAGAACAAATTTCAGTTTGGGAGTTCAGTGTCAGTGGTTTAATTCACATTTCAAAATATTGGTTTAATGAGTTAAGGAGGTATGGTTTGATCATGTCATGATGTGACACTGATTTATTTACCACAGCAGATTTGCTTATCTATAGCAGCTGCCTGAGCTAAGGAGCAATTTAGAGAAGCCATGGTCTCCTAGTGTCAGGCTTGGTACAAGTCGGCAAATAACCCAACTGACAAAACATTTGCTGGAATTTCGTGTCTGCAAACCAAAGATTCGCTGCTTTTGTTTGTCATCATGTAGCAAATATGTTGAAACTTAACACATGTGGTTAGGTGTAGGAAAAAAAACATGGTTTGGCTTTAGAATCTTATGGGACGCGAACACCGCTCTTCTCCCCTGATGCCCCCGGGCACGGTTAAACTGAAATGGCAACCGACGCCTTTTTTTGTTGGTTTCTGATGCTGTGAGTCACTGTCCAAGCGCTGGATTTTGATGACTTTGGAGTGAGACAGGGCTCATAAAAACAAGTGCTTTTTGTGCCCCTATCCTGGCAGGAAGTGCAGCGATGTCTCGGGAAAAATCAGCCACTTCTGTGCCACTACTAAAAAAAAACACCCAAGATGGTGACTTAATAGCCGCTGGAAACAGGATGACCTGAAGTGTTTGTTGGTCTGGAACAGCGGTCTGCAGCGTGGCAGGCATCAGCTCATATGTTGATAAGATATATATGAAACGTAACATATTTGTAGTTTGCAGAAATGGCAAATATGCTCATGGTGTGGCAATAAGCTCATGCTGGAGCAGTGCAAGAAACGGGTCTGGCAGAAGTTGTCAACTCTGACATACAGTCTGAGATAGCTGAAAACAACGGCAGGAAGCAGAATGCAGAAGTCGACCAATTGGAAGTCCTATCTCCATAACCCATACCATAAGCTTGACATCCATCACTAAAAAAAGCAGTTGATTAAAGTCAGATTTTTGCCAATAGTCTGGAGCGTATTCAAGAGCTACTTTTGAAAAAAAAAAAAATCATTCGTAATCGCTAAGTTATTTACTAGATCAATAAATCTTAAGGTGTAACCATGACTCACCAAAACACTACATACACTGATACCAACTGATGTAGAATGACAAATTAATCACCCATCAATGACCTGGATGAATAATCGAGTGTTGGTATCTGGTGGCATGTGAGGGCTTGTAAACTAAACTGAGTGGAAGAAAACACTGAGACTGGTTTAATTTATGCATTTTATGTGGACCTCTTTGTGTGTGTGTGTGTGTGTGTGTGTGTGTGTGTATTTGTGGGTTTATGTCTGACCGAGATAGGGAGGGAGGGAGGGAGAGAGAGAGAGAGAGAGAGAGAGAGAGAGAGAGAGAGAGAGAGAGAGAGAGAGAAGGAAAGCGAAAAAAAAAAGTGGTAGTCTGCTGATTTACTGGAAATACCAAGGGCCTCATTTATAAAACAGTGCTTAGGATCCATACTAAAAATGCACGTACGGACAAAAGCCAAATATTGGCACTTGCCAAAAAATTTCTAAAATCAGGGTTCCACCCTACCATCTGTGTCGCTAATTTCCTGTCTCCACAATGTTTGTACATGAGTCAAAATTTCTCTCATCAAATCTGTTTTTATAGATCACAACTTTTGCATGGGAAGTGGTGTACGCCTCTTTCAGGCCTCGTTATGCGAATACACAATGTTTATAAATGAGACCCCAGAGCTGTATTTATTTGTAACATAAGGGTGCTGTAAACGTGTGGGACATGACTAGAAAAGGCTGCCCACTTGAGAGTTGAAGTGAAGTTTAACCTTTAATTACAGCACCATAATTCTGCTTGGCCACTTGTGAGGATGGTATAATGACAACAAGTGAGGTTTGTGGCATTACAGTTATTTAAAAAGCGCTGTTTGCCTCCATTATGGATCTTGTTAAGTGACCACAGCAATTGTAAATCAGATGACTAGGTGGGAGGGCTTGTGCACACAAGCGCTCCACAGGAAACAGATTTACAACAATGCAAGGGGAACAGATAAATATGAGCCTTGAAATACTTCTTTCTGTAATGAAACCCTCCATCCTGAGTCATTAAGATGATCAACTTGACTTCTCAGTTTGTGTGAGTGCTCAGTTGCATTGCCAAATCATCTCCCTCATCCCACTGAAGACCACAATGGCAGGATGCATTGATAAGCATTTCTCAAATGCTAGGAAGAAGGCTATGAACACTCCTGATGTTACCACTGCTCAGGGAAAGAAATTAGAGGCTGTCACTTGTTACACATATCTTGGTATTTGTCTTGATGACTCCTCGTCTTTTAAACCACAGACTGATAATCCTCTTAAAAAGCTGAGGCTGAAGTTTGGGTTTTACTTCAGAAACAAGTCCTGTTTCTCCTTTGAGGCCAGAGAAAGACTGGCTGCTGTCATGCTTTTATCTATTCTGGATTATGGTGATTTGTTGTACATGAATGCATTCGCACATTGTCTGCATATGTTAGATACTACTGTACATATCACAGTGCACTGAGATTTGTTACAAATTGTAAAGCCCTCACTCAACACTGCGCGCTTTATTCCAGGGCTGGTTGGCCATCTTTGTAGGCAGAGTCACTGGTAATTGTTCATTTATAAAGCCACACTGGGTAAACTCCCTTTGTACAGTTGTTCCTTGATTGAACAGAGATCTGACTGTAGCTATAGTCTGAGATCTCAAGACTTTTATTTTGTTGTCCGTTCTTGGTGCACGGACTGAGCTGAGAAAGAAAGTTTTTACGCGCTCTGCTCCTCTCACTTAAAGAGTTGAAACTACGTGAACTGGTCTCCTAATCTTAAAGCTCACATAAGTACAAGGATGAATGAATCGGTTGGTTCTTGTCATTGTGCTTACGTGTTCTAATATTTCTACATGTTATTTTATATCTTTCATTGTGTTTTTTGGCTGTCTTGGCCAGGTCTCTCTTGTAAAAGAGATCATTGTTCTTAATAGGACTTACCTGGTTAAATATGGGTTAAATAAAAAACAAACAGAAATTAAATCAAGACTAGAAGGATAAATGCACAGGTATGAAAATGTGGGTCAACCTGCACACTTAACCCAGAAGTCACTCTGTGCTTGTATTCACACTGTTAAAGTATGTAAAAGAAATGTTGCCATTTTTTAAATTCAAATCAGAGCTTTGACAACAAGAACATCAATATTTTTCAGTTTTAGTTTTATCAGTTGAGAAGCACGTCTATAATCAAACTATATCGTCTGTAATAGAAAGTTACGTACGCCTTTAATTTAGCAAAAGGCAATATATTCTTTGCAACTGGTCCAAATGGGAACCATGAAAACACATTATCCCAATTTTAGCATCTCTTCATTTGCTCCCATTGCTTACAGTTTAAAAAAATCTATAAATCACTTACAATATGTTTAATGGATTAGCTCCAAGCTACATATCTTATCTACTTGACTGATGCATACAAGGGCGCACACAAAGGTCAACAGAAAAAGTTATTTTCGCAGTTTGGTGGTATTTGTTGTCACAGGCCCTAAACTGTCGTATGAATTTCTGTTCATAGTCTGCATGAATATTCCTGCACTTTCTTTTAAATCGCAGCTAAAAACACACTTTTAAAAACTGGCTTATAATTGATGTATGATTTTATGTTTTTTGTTTTATTCATTATTTTATCTCATTTATCGTTTTTTTTTTTTTTTTTTTTAACTGTAGAATTGTATTTCTTAGGTGTGAATGTGAGTGTGAATGGTTGTCTGTCTCTATGTGCCAGCCTTGTGATCGTCTGGCAACCTGTCCAGGGTGTACCCCACCGGCCAATGTCAGCTGGGATAGGCTCCAGCCCCTGCCCGCAACTCCTGACAAGATAAGGAGTTACGGAAAATGAATGAATGAAATGTATTACTGCCTCTTGTGTCCTTTGTTAAAGTTTTACATCATAACTATGTTAAGAAAAGTGCTGTACAAATAAAGTTATCATTACAATGTCAACAATGACACCATGTCTCTAACAAGAACCCCCTTTTTGGGCACAAATCTGTGAATGAGATACCCGATATGAAAGTTTCTGTTCAACCCTTTAGATTACAGTCGTGACCCTCCTCTGAAAGGTTAGGCACTGTTCTGTTTTGTAAGCAGTCTGTTAAAGGAGCAATAAGCGAAATTGATCATTTCTAGATTGAAGGAATTAAAAAAATGCTATGTGAAGAACTAGAGGTGTAATTTCATCTGGAGTATAGCATGACCTCACACACCCTCTCTCTGTGTTGATCTCCAGCCCATTGTTTACAAGTCGGTCTGGCTGCGCGTTCATGTACGTTCATGTGAATCCCCCCTCCTCCTCCTCCTCCTCTCGGAGCCCTTGGCCCTCCCTCCCTATAAAAGGCTACAGCCAGTGAGCAATGGCAGCGTGTATTTTCGAAATGAAATGGCAGAGAGCAGAACGAAACGTTCACCTGAAGACGACCAGGATCTGACATTACCTCTAAAGAAACAACGGTTGTTGGTGAAGAAGTTGTCGGATAAAGAAAGGGACAGAACAGAACTCGGATTAACATTGGCCTTGCATTTCCAAGGTGGAGAGCACTGCGAGAGCTAAAGGGGCTACAATCTGACTCGGAGCTAGTAAAAAAGTCAAAAGATAAAAGTCAAATGTCTGTTTTAATTAGTGTTACAGTAACGTTAGGCACATGTCGCTATGTCGATTCAATTAAATTTAATGTTACAATCGTAGCATGGGTTAATGTCTGGAGCTTGAGTTATTAGCGGCTCTGTCCCAGCAATGGGTCAGGCGTTACGGTTGTGTTAGGTGAGTAGCCCGGCAGCCCAGCTAACATTTGCAATTAGTGTTGCCAACTTAGCGACTTTGTCGCTGTATTTAGCGACTTTTCAGACCCCTCTAGCGACTCTTTTTCAAAAAAGCGACTTGCGACTTTTTCTGATGTTATTGAAGACTTCTGGAGACTCTGTTGTGAGAGCACGTATCATTCTTACACTTCTCAACGAGCAGCGGATGCTGCCGTGCCGTGGGCTCCTCCCTCGCCCCAAAGCACTCAAAGGCGGCCCAGTCCTCCCTCCCAGCTGCAGTCAGAGCAGGAGATGTTAACCCCTCCACATCCAAACTGCAAGTGAATCACGCATGCGCGGAACCGCCGCTGGCTGATCCCGACCTGGTTTACAGTCAGGGCGGGATGTAAATGTAAAATTGTCTTTGTCTAATATAAATTACTGAAAGAAGGTTCATTTGTCGTTTTAAACATATTTAGGGTGTTTTTTTGCTCAGTTTTTGTCTCTCCCACGACGTTATTCCTCTCTCCCAGTTTTTGTCTCTCCCACGACGTTATTCCTCTCTCCTACAGCAGCCATTACAATTACATGCATAAGGACAATTATGCAAATTAGGCGATGACGTCATTTAGCGACTTCTAGCGACTTTTAGGACAGCCAATAGCTACTTTTCTTACTGAGGAGTTGGCAACAGTGTTTGCAATTAGCATTGTAAAATGTAGCCCGGCGGGCAGCCTGGTGGCTGTGTTTAGCTATTCCCCTGCCTACTTCAATGATGATGGTACCTGTAATAAATGTAATATTTGCTGAGATGGAGACGAGGCTCAGTGACTAGAAGAGCTGGTAGAAGCGCTCCATAGCTGTAAGTTACTCCAGTAGCCGTAGTAGCTCTAGTGCTAACTCTGGGAGCTAACGCTAACATTCCTCTCTTCTCCGTGAGCCGTGAGCCTGTGAGCCTGGTCTCACGGAGAAGAGTTGAAACGTTAGCATGGCAGCCGGCTAGTGCTAACGCTAACGTCCCCATGCTTAAGCAGGCTCCCGGAACGTTAGCATGGCAGCTGACTAGTGCTAACGCTAACATCCCCACGCTTCTCGGCTCCGACTCACTGAGCCTGGCGGAGAAGTGTGGGGACGTTAGCACTATTCGGCTGCCATGCTAANTGTGAGCCTGGTCTCACGGAGAAGAGTTGAAACGTTAGCATGGCAGCCGGCTAGTGCTAACGCTAACGTCCCCATGCTTAAGCAGGCTCCCGGAACGTTAGCATGGCAGCTGACTAGTGCTAACGCTAACATCCCCACGCTTCTCGGCTCCGACTCACTGAGCCTGGCGGAGAAGTGTGGGGACGTTAGCACTATTCGGCTGCCATGCTAACGGTCCAACTCTTCTCTGTGAGACCGTGAGCCCGGCTCCCGGCTCAGTTGGAGTTGGAGCGTTAGCGTGGCAGCCGAGTAGTGCTAACGCTAACAGGAAAGCAGGGAAATAGCTAAACACAGCAGAGACCGAGAGCAAGTGAAAGACATCACTAACTGCTAAATTAAGCCAAACTAAGTTGGCTGTTTAGGTTTTATTTCCTCGCCCCTGTGGCGAGTGAATCTGCCTGTAGTGAAAGC
>NC_065508.1:7214286-7250410 GCF_006386435.1 Epinephelus moara | reverse complement strand
AGTCGCTAAAAGAGTCTGAGAAGTCCGGGGCTGTTCATAAGACATTAACTCACTCACTCACAAGTTCTCCAGCAACACATGTTGCACGTGCTACGCTAAATCACGGACGTGAACCAGCTCCTCTTGCTCCGCTGTCTCTGTGCTCGCAGCCATTTTCACACTGAGGCACGTGCGATGACGTCATCGACGATAGGACGGTAGAGCGCAAATCTCTACCGTGGGCCAAATTTATATCATTTCTACCGTCTACCGCATATACCGCGCAGCCCTAGTTTGATGCTGATCTTGCAATGTTTCTTTCGGACTGGTGTGTAATGCAAAACTGAACCCCAGATTGCTCCCGATGGCTGTTCCATCAGTGTGTGACTGCGTGTGTGAATGGGTGAACGTGACATGTAGTGTAAAAGCACTATGAATGGTCGGAAGACTAGAAAAGCGCAATACAAATCCAGTCCATTTACCATCTTGCTAAAACTAAGCAAGCTATAACTTCAACTATAGGCCAACACCACCATAGACTGTATAGAATAATGGACGTAGCCACTGTGACGTCACCCAGTGGTTTGTGGACTCACATTTTGAAGCCTTGAGTCTGGCATTTGGCCATTGCCATCTTGTGTTTTTTTTGAGCCAGATGTAACCATATTTAGACGAGAGAGCAGAGATAGTCCTAAAGCTAGCTGCTAGTTTAATTAGCCAGTGCATTCACAACTATGGGTAACTGTCGTAATACTAAAGCAAATTTTCCTCAGCAAAAAACAAGCTTAAAACCATTAAAGCAAAATGTACTTATGTGAAAAACTAAACATCCAACTCCTTATAAGATCTTTTAGTACAACCAAACATTGAACAAGACTTTTTTTAGGCAACCAAAACATTACAATTAGGCCCTGTTTAGACGACAACGGTTCCTCTAAAAACCGAAAAAGTCTGTCCTTTGCGTTTTAAAAAACTTCCACGTTTATATGACGACGTAATTGAAACGATCCCTGTTCACGCGGAGCCGCAAAATCTACTGGAAACGCTGTAGTATGGACGCCAGGCCAATGGGTGGCAGTGTAAATTTGCAAAGCAACTTTCTCGCGCATGCCTAGTGACTGTAACCATAATGCGCATGTGCGAAAAGTCCGTTTTCAGAGGAACAGCATATTGCAAGTTTACATGACAACGGAGACGTTGCCGTTTCCAAAAAATTGCACTCTGGAACCCGTTTTCAAAACGTTGTGGTTTCAGGCACCCAAAACACCGCTGTCGTGTAAACTATCGGCCAAAACGTAACTAAAGTTTAATATTTTCAGTTGAAATCGTTGTCGTATAAACGAGACCTTAATTTTCATTAACTGAAAACATGCTAAAGTAGTTACAGCTGCAGCTATCCTCTGTGAATCTGGCATTACGCCATGGTTATGTCCACACGGCCACACCCTTAATTATCACATAACTTTGAACCTTAATAAAGTTTAAATGGGTGAGTTATATAAAAATTCACCCCCTTACAGTTGTCAAGAATCAGGAAGTTATTTGTGTTTTTTAAAGATATTTTTTGGGGCATTTTTAGCCTTTATTTGATAGGACAGTCAAGCGTGAGGGGGGGGAGAGAGAGAGAGAGAGTGACATGCAGCAAAGGGCCACAGGTTGGAGTCGAACCTGGGCCGCTGCGGCAGCAGCCTTGTACATGGGGCGCCTGCTCTACTACTAAGCCACCGACGCCCCAGGAAGTTATTTGTAAAGACCAGAATTGTTTTTCGTACCAGGCTGTGAACATGTTTATTTCTGCTGTAAAGTTGGGCATTTTAACATGGGTGTCTATGGGGGTTGACTCGCTCTTGAAGCCAGCTGTGGCTGTTGGAGAAATTGCAGTTTTTGGCACCTCCTGTTAGCTTTATTTTTTCCGCCTCAGAGGTTGCCACACGTGAAGATTATAAATTAGCAGTGTTATTTTGACCTTCTCTCAAAGTTTTGGCAGTTTGATCTAATTGAAAGTCTTGCTCTGTTGTTAGTTAGGAGGTGGCTTAGAGGTGAAATGCTGCTCTCCCATTATTCTGAAGCATGCGGGTGGGAATTACACACAATATTACACACTACTATCACCGCATAGGAGTATTGCACACATTCATGTTTAATGTAATCAATTCTGTTTAACTGAAACTTGTCTAAACAGCCTGTTGGCCAAAACTCCAATGATGTGTGAGTGTGTATGTGCATGGGTGAGTGATAGTGGGAGTGTATTGTAGGTGTGGGCGAGACAGATTAAAAAAATAGATAAGAGGCAGAGAGAGAGGAAGAGAGGAGAGAGACGAGTGTAAAATTAAGTCAGCTGACTTTCTGGAAAGACCAAAGCCATGTCTCTTGCTGGCTTGTGGGGCAAGGTTGCATAATGGTTAGAGGGCTTGGTTTGGCTTGTGTGTGTGTATGTGTCTGTATGTGTGTGTGGGCAGAGGGGGGGAGGCACAGGCGGGTGTGCTGGCAAGGATAGGTCTGTGGGAACTATTAAGAGAGAAAGAAGAAGACGGTTTACAAGAGTCAGCTGATTTACTGGAAACACCAGACCCTGTCTCTCCTTCTCTCTTACACAGAGACACACACACGCAGAGGAGGAGGTGTATGCCATACACTGGCAAGATGGCGCCCACAACAGCACACTAAGTAACAAAACAAACAGGTCAAACCAGGCAGCTGCTAGATTTTGATCAGGCACAAACATCATGGCATTATCGGTGAAAACCAACCTGTAGATGACTCCAGAGAATTGCTGACACATCACATTATAAATCCTTCACGTGCAGGCTTTGGATAATCTCGTGACTTAACCAAATCATCCTCTATAAAAGACTTTCCCTTCCGCCAAGACTTCCTTCAACTAAAAATACATTCCATAACCAACATTTTGGTTATATCCTGCTTCCTATGAATGAACGTGCATGTGCAACTGATGTCTTTATCTTGTGTATTCACACTTATGACCTTAACAATGGAGGTCCAGTGCACTTTGTGTCATAAATCATGAGTTAAAGAAGTCTTTCTGAGCCTAAATGAGTAGATACATTGATTCTTCTTCTTTTCACAGAGCACTTGTCCATCATCGCCTGGGCTGAAATCCTTTCTAGTCCAAGCCAATTTTTTTTGTGAAAGCTGGTCAGTGAGATGTTCTCACTTTGGACGCCAGAATCTACGCTGGAATCTCCAAGTCCTCTGAACTAAACAACAAAATACATTGATTGTAACTGCCCTCCAGATCGACAGTGTTGTCAGATCTGACCCCCAGTCAGCAGGACAACATCATTTGTCAGCAGAGGTCTGGACTTGAGTCAGACTCGAGTCTCAAATTTTACGACTTTAGACTCAACAAAATGAAAAAAACACACCAATAACTCATGACTTCACCCAAGCCCTTTGACTTGAAAATACTTTCAAGTCAACTTTTCGAAAGCTCCAAGATGAAATCGTACGTTGTTTTGAAAGTTTGAATAACGAATAAATACAATTTTTAAAAAGCCATCAATCCACCCTGACCTCTTCCCTCTTCGCTCTATAATAATATTACTTTTTATGTTAACATTCTAATGCAACGTGTAATTTTTGGGGAACTTGCTGATGCTGTCATTTTTCTTGGGCGGACAGTTTCAGAATCACGGTTAATTCTAATCATTAACTTAATACACAGTAGAAATGTCATTATCCCTAATGAAGTGTGCCAGCCTACTACAGTAATGTAACTGTGCAAATAATGACACCACTCTCAAAATCAGTACAGCATTTTGAGACAGCTTCAGTCTTGTGTCACTATAACTGTGGGCATGACTTCCCAGGAATCAGTGCAGACTTCTCTGCATCACAACACATGTGTTGATAATGTATTGGCTAGACCACTGGGAATTCTTTTGGACCTCCTGCCAAATCCACCCAGTACTTCCAGAGAACCTTTATTAGTCATCTTGCCCCCGTCACTTTACATCTGATAATTACTTGCAGATGCCAGAGGGTTTAACACTTTATCTATGGCCCTGAATAGTCTTGCTGAATATCCAGCTAAAAAGCAGCAAGAACAAACATGAAAGTCAGTTCTGGGTGGATGTGGCAGCTGGGGTGTAAACTATCTTGTGTGATCAACAGGAATTCCTGACCTTCCTGTTCTCCTAGATGACCATAATCCTTTGACTGACCTCCATAACTACAGGCAATATATGTGTCAGTATCTGGGTAGTGCAAGGGGTTATCTGAGCGAGCAGATCACTGGCACAGCTGACAGCACTGTGCACAGCGCTCAAGGAATGAGCTACAGCCATTCCCTGCAATGTGGTATGTGTTATTTAACAGAGTTGGCAGGCTCTTTGTCTCATGAGACGGGAAACACTCACTAAAACATCCCACTTAATTCCTCAACTTCTTTCCGACTCTTAGTGTCCAAAGTGTGTAATGTGGTAAAGCAAATTCTGCTGAGTTTCTAATCATTTAAGTTGTGTTTTTGACATTGAAATAACATCATGGATAAAATGGTCTGTGTCTCTGAGCCAGTGTACATGACTAAAACCTCCATTTGCCTGAAACGCATTTCAAAGGAAATGTCTTTGTGCTGCCGTGCCATCTGCTGTGGGGTGCGGCCACAGGTGAGATGGGTTGGCACTACGAATTACAAAGTCATGGCAACAACAACAAAAGCAGAAAACAGGAAGAAAATAAGGAGTGGTGAGGATAAACATGCAGGCTGCTAGACCTGTTCAAAAACATACCACAGATTTTTTATTTGTGTTTTAGAAAAGCATGCATTCATATGGTTCTTTGTGCTTTGGTTGTCTTGCGCCTGCTAATGATCCTGATCTCTGGCTAGTTGCCAGACCGTGTAATAGTGAACTTTCCCTGCCTTAATTACTTCTTGCTTTATACCCTCATAGTTAGCCCTCTCCACTTGTGGGCTACAATCACCACCTTTCCCCCTCTCTGACACTGCTAGTTGCTGGTTTAACAGCTTTAACACTGTTCTGCCTGCAACAGCTTCAAAGGTTGAATTTTAGAGCTTTCATGCAATGTCCCCTTTTTTTTTCTTCGCAAGTTATAAAACAGCACCATTTTATTCCAAGATGAAAAAAAAAAGAAAAAGAAAAGTGCAACCTCTTTTCTTTGCTCTCTAAAGGCAAATTTCTATTTTCTTGCCTTGCTGCAAAACATATTTACATGAGAAACTCTAAGTGATCAGTTCTATATTTGGTTGTGATAAACAGAGCCCCAAAAGAAGCACCTGACTCTAAAATTTCCCCCAATATGATGACACTATCACCTCAGATTGTAGTCATGAGACCTGAAGCTAAAACTCCCACTTGTAAGTGTTAGGGGTCATGCACGATGAGTGGAAATTTGAGGGCAAGAGATCAAATTATGCACTACATATCACACTCCCAAATCTCACGCCTGCTGTCTTCAGATAAGAGAAAAACTGCCCAAACACACAGTGCAATAAAAAAAAGGAACTGCTGAGTCAAGAGCCTTGCAGTCTCTCTGCAAGGATCTGAGCTACACTGTGACCTGCTGTAAGCTGGAGACTCGATTTCTTATAAATCACGTGACTTGAGAGAAGGCACTACCATGCAGTTCTCTACCATCTGACCAGCAGGTGGTGCTGCTGACAGGAGACGCTGAGGCATTTCTAAGAAACCTGCCTCGAGTCAGGAAATCCAATTCTGGGTTTCTATCCTCCTCAACCCCTCCCTTACTGGTTTAACTGCATGGAGCAATGTGGCACTGCCTCTTACAGTAGCAGCTTTGTAAAAAGCCTCTGTAACCACAGCATTTACAAAAAAATAATCTGAAAGTGGCGTTGTGTTTTTCTTTGAAGAGTACTATTTCAGGGAACTGCACCAGCTAGCTTCCACCTGACGCATTGCCTGTTTTTGAACGAAAAAAGTGTCGAGGAGAGGGGCAGAGTGACGACAATTGTCTCCCTGTTAGTCAGAGTTGGATAAAATTATATTTGCAAATGATGATTTGTGTTTGTTTAAGACTCCTCAAAAGGCCAGAAGGGTGGGGTTTTACTCCATCACCGCAGTTTCGATCCATTTCATAAGTTGTCAATCACAGAAAGTCACAGGAAATTACAAGGATGACATGCTAAACAAAACTGTGTGATACAGTCTTAAACGGGGGCATTTGAGGGCAGGGTGTTTAAAAAAAGCCCACTGACTTACTGGATAAATAAAGATTTTGATCTTGTCTTGGTGCTTGTCTTATCTTTTAGGACAAGAAGACACATCACAACATGCTGAAAATTGCCCATAAATACCAGAGAACATCATTAAGACTGATAAGATGATATGCCTTATCAAGGGTAAGCCTCTTGCGGCAAAAAGAGGCAGGTTTGTCTTGATACTTCAAGGGGAATACCACCTGTTCTGATATCTTGTGCCCTCAGATGGTCAGCGGTTTTGGCACTTGTGCAGCTCTGGCAAGAATCAGAGAGTGGGCTCTTGAGTGTGTGGCCCTACACGTGGTGTGCTGACAGACACTGCAGAAACACAACTTCATGTTCAAAGGGTTCAAAAAGTCACACAAAAGTACAAAGTATCAACTGTGCAATGACTGAACTGTCCCTATGCACACTAATAAAATTAATTTTGCAGTCATCTTAGTGTCACATACTTTTTGTCTCACAGCTGCAGAGAATAAAATATTCACAACTTGCTTTTCAAGACTTGAAACTTGACATCAGTCTGTGGCAGCCTGTTATCTATTCACCTTACCGGTGTTAGATCTTGTCTAGTATCTTATGATTACTGATAACAGAGGCATTTAACAGCAAAACAGATTACACGGAAACATGACAAGACATACTTACGGCACAAGCAGTCATATGCCGTGACACACGCACATAAGCCTGCTGAAGAAAAAACTGTTCTGTATCTCTTAGTCATCTTTGTTGTTGATGTATTTTGCAGGTATTTTGTTTACGTGGGAATCAATCTCAGTTTGTGATATTTTGTACCACTGTGATACATGTTTGTTCACCTTCCTGTAATGCTGTAATGTCTCCTGGGTGGTTGGGTTCAAAGTGCCACTGCCCTAGTTTAGAAAATTAATTTCCTGTTATTACAGCAGGACTCTTATGAAATCTTTGTCATGTAAATGCGATGAAAAGTTTTATCTAACATTTGGACACATGCAAATTCCAAAGAAAATATGCGTGATCAGGTAAACAGGGAAGAATGTTTCAAGGTGAGTAAATAAACGAGGCAAACACCAGGCCAGAGAGTCATCAAGGCTGAAACCATGATACTTCCTCTTTCACAGGCAGTTAACAGAAGGTATGCACCAGATACGTGTGTGAAGTTTATGATGATTATATTACAGACTCTGGCGCCATCTACTGGTTCTTCTTGGTAGTGTTTATCTGAAGCTGTAGCAATAGTGACATCTGGTGTTCAGTCATGAAATCTGATGCTTTAACACCAACCTCAGTTTAGCCTGCACAAAGGTTTAAAAAATTCAACTTTAACAAATATCAGCATGCTAAAGTATCAACTCATTTTGAATCTTAGTCATCTTGGCTTTTTGATACCTACGTGACATTTTCAGTGCAGGACTTTAACTTGACATGGAGCATCTTTATGTTGCACTATTACTACTTTTACTTGAGTAAAGGATCTGAAAACTTCATTTACTTAAATTTAGTATTCTGTTAGGCATTATATTTTGGATCATTAGTGGAAAAAGTACTCAGATCCATTGTGCAAGTAAAACACTGGTTTAAACTTTTACATTTACTGTGAGTAAAAAGTACCTTTTGCTCTGAAATGTAGTTGAAAAGAGGCATGAAATAGCACAAAAAAAACCTACAGGGTACAAGAAAGTTTGAGTCACTCAAAAATATAACAAAAAGGTAACCAATAGCCTTAAAAAGGAAACTACGCCCATTTCCAAAATTCATACATGGGGTAAATTGGATTGTATAGTGATGTAGTTTGGTTGTATGCATATCCTCCTGAGACCTGAACTTGTGTTTGGTTCGCATTTTTAATTTTTCCGAGCTATTCGGGATCAGAAGAACTTGATAAGCATAAAAAACTAAACACTGTCAACAACAATAAAGCCCAAATGTCCTTTAACGAGCTGATGATGAATTCCTTATGACTTCAAACAAGCACTTCCTAATTTGCTGTGTCTTAGCTTGTTACTGTTGCTAAAATTGGTCAAATTTGTTGCCATATCAAACTACAAATGCTATCAATCATAATTAAACAAGTTTCAACTGTCAAATTTGATCAGGTTTTGGACCTTGTCCACATTTGTGTCGGGGACTGGCTGCAGACTGACTCAGCAGAGATGGCTGCCATTTTGTTTTTACATGGATTGGTGTATTGTGCTCTTACTGCCACTAGGTAGCAAAAAAAAAAAAGGAAAAAAAAAAAGCAAGCATCCGTGAATAAGGACAACAGGTATAACTCCTGTTTGAGAACAAAGGGTCTCAGGAGGATATAGCTATGTAGTTTGTCATAAGATCCCTGTTGTTCTGACTCAGTATGCTGGTGTTTATAGTATTTGCTCTTATCTTGTTTCCGTAGAACCACACACACACACACACACACACACACACACACACACACACACACTCCTCTCCACCTGTCCTCATCACCAGCTGCACATCTCAAGCCTACATTAAAGAAGACAAACCCGATACCAGAGTGTTCGTGTTCTGGCGAGCGTCATATATCCATCAGCCTAACACAAAGAAGTGAACTCTCATGTTATCTATGGTCTAAGACAGTCCAAAAATATTATCTCCCAAATCCAAACACTAGAGTGCTAAAACTTGTGATGTCATAGGGTATAAAGTCTGAAGCTGCTGACAATGAGAGCACATAGGGGGATGTTCTGATCAAGGAAAATATACATTATTATGTTTTCCTTGGTTCTGAGTACATGGGAACATTTCCATTTTCAGAACTGAGAACAGTACAATAAAATAAAGCTCACTTGGGTATAAATAAAGACAACAAACATTCTTTGGGTCCATTAAATCAGGCATTGTCTATGGAGTGGCTCCAGACCTTACACTCACACTCAGTGACGTCACAAGTCTCTGGTTTCTGGCTCTGAGAGAGACGCTCATGATCACAAAAATTGACTGAACTTCTCTAGACTATGGAAATATATTGGACTTCTTAATTTAATTGGTGTAACTTTTGAAATTTGTTCAGTAAAAACTGTACTTGCACCTCTGATTTAAACAAAACTAATCCATTAAAGATTTTTTATTAGTAGCAGTAGTATTATTTTATATTTTGATTTTTCATTTTTTAATAAATGTGAATGATTACTGAGCATTTAAGACGTGCTTACATACATATATGTTGCCCATGCGTCAGGCGCATTTGGTGACCTCTGGTGGCTATTTATGATACAGCGCTTATATACATTTTGACCAACCGCAGATGGCATTAACACAATGAGGACTGGCCTGGGATAGCCAGTTAAAAAGATTATACAGACAAATATTTGCCTGTCTGAGTATTTATAATCGAACAGTGATCATACATTTTGGCATTCAAATCGTAGTCACGCAAAACTGTGGATAAAATCCTTTGCAATTGCTATTTTATAAAGGGCGATATATGTGATCTTATCAAAATGTGTACACTAGCTTTAATAGTAAAATATACAAAAACCGAAACACAAAGAATCACTGATGAAAAAGATGTTAAGTGAAATAGAAGAAAAAGAAAAGATCATCCAGCTGATATGGTTGCATTATTGTTTGAGCACTGTCACTTTCACTTTGTCATTGTGTAATAGAGAAATAGAAGAAAAAGCTCACGAAATGTAGATAAAAACTACCCTAAATCATGACTATATAACAAAGAAGTGCTGTACTTCCTTTCCAATCAAATCACATTACATGAGGCCATTTTGTTTTTTTTAAACATCTATCTTTATCTCATTCTGGTGCAGCAGGGCGCAGCTGTGAAGCTTATAGTGAAGACAAAACTCACCTTGAATGATGCAGCCATGGAGGTGAAGCTCTGACAGAGAATCTATCTACAAATGTGGTTGATATATAACAAACCGAACAAAGAGGAGAGCGAGTGTCTGGTGTGCCAGTAGAGCCAATCTGCGCAGTTTCACTTTTGTTTCAGTCGACCCTTGAGTGAAATCATCGCATCACATTACTCGCTCTCACAGCTGCTGTGAGTCTGCAGAGCTGCTCAGGTCAGGTTTCCGGCAACTCATTTACTCACTGGAACTAATTTTATTTACAGAAATACAGAAATAATCTTTACTTATTTTCACCAAGAAAGACAACGCACAAAGATTTTTTAATTTTAAAGTCTTCCTGTTTGCTCTGAGGTGAAAGTGGAATGAGGGCAGAATTTCCACGGAAACAGATGACGTGTCTCTGTGGTGCTTCCCCTTCCCCATTCACAGCATCATGCTGTCTCGCTATCATGTACATACGTACGTTAGGGAGGAGAAAAACATTTTTATTCCCAGACATATACATATTTGAATAAATAGAAGATGAAATCATAATTGTGAAAACATCTTGCAGCACATATGCTACATACCTGCTCACAGCTGATGATCTTATCCACCTAATTCTTTTAAAAAGTATTATTATAATTAGCTTTACCTTGATTATCCTACTGGTGCTGAACTGAAAGCCAAACAAGAAAATATGGATATGTTTTGGGAGGAAAACCACTATGGGGATAAATGGTTGCAAGTGTGGCTCTCCAGTGATAAGCGTGTGTGTCCACTGGAGATGTAGTGATTTTGCTGTTATTAGCCTCAACCCCATCAATTTTGTGTTCATAGCCTTGGATCTCTTACCTGGTTGAAGGAGGAAGACCACACACAGACATTGTCTTTTCATGTTCAACAGCATAGTGCTGAATCAAAAGCTCAATGTTTGGACATACGTCTTCATCAGGGGCCAAACAAGAACACTGGTTGCAAATGCTTGTTATCCATTTCCAAACCCTCTCAAACATAAGAAGGCATCAAAAAATCAACAAACCCAAAATGATATTCTGATTTAATTTCAAACTGATTTTTTTTTTTTTTATCAAAAATGAAGAGTTAATCTTAATTTGTAAGGAAGCACCTCAAGTCAGCTCTTCATTAAGTCCATGTGGCGATTGTGTTTGATTGTGTATTCTGCAGTTAAACAAATGGAGATTCAACTTAACAACAGTGCATTATATTTGACTTGGCATTAAATTAGAATCTGTTATAAAAGTTTAGCAAATAAATGCAACTGGTCGCTGAAAAACAATAATATAATCCATTACAACAACTGAATTAGTGCAGTTTTCTGTGATCAAACACTTGACTTAATCAGCCTTTTGCTATAAAATAAAACAAAACTGAATGAAACAACACAAAACTACATTTTTTTTGGACATTATATTAATAATAACTTTATTTATATCGCACGTTTCATACAAGAAATGCAGCACAAAGTGCTTTACAATAAGGCAGAGTGGACATGAAACAGACCAAAAAGGACATTTAGATACAATTTTATAAAAGAGAAAGTGAAAACAGAGCACATAGAAGTACAGAGCATAGGTCAGTGTCAGCAAAACTATAAGTTATGAAATCATTCAATTGTAAAATCATGGAACAGTAAATCATAAAATAAAGTAAGATACAATATTTTAAAAGAACCGCAACAGAGTGAGGTGTAAAAAGAAAGAGTTTCAGGCCTGTCTGAGGAAAGTCAGAGCTACTTAGAGTGAGGTAGATGTGTTTTAGCTTTCTTTTAAGAATATGTTTTGGGCTGGCTTCCTGAAAATACCTGTTGGGGTGTAACTGACAAAGGTCGCGTCCCTGATTATCTTTTGGCTGTTGCTGGGGAGCTCCAATAAACCAGCAGCAGATTGTCGCAGTGTTCTTGGAGGGAAATACTCAACAATGGAGTTAGCAGTGTAGCTTGGTTCTTGCACATTAAGGGCTTTGTATATAGGAAGGAGGACCGTGAAATACATTTAAAAAGTTTTAGGAAGCTAGTGCAGGGCAGCTAAAACTGGACTGATGTGCTCTGTTGTAATAATAACAATAATAATAATTTTAAAAAAAGTTTCTTTGGTCGTGAAAATTCGATCAATCTTTTTAAAATGGAGTGACAACGTGCTTCACAATAAGTTAAAGTTGCAGTATAGGGCATTTCAAACAACAAAACATGAATCAGAATTTTACATAAAACAAAATATTTCTGTAAGCAGGCAGGTCAATGAGATGCTTTAGAAAATAAAATCCATAATCATAACTAACTACAGCTTTGTTTCTTTACTCTGATAATCAGCCGGGCTCTCTCCATTTTCAGCTTTGTTTTCTTTTCTCCGTCTTTTCCTGTTTGAACATTGAGAGGGCGTTTAGTGACAGTGTAACAGCAGACGCATGAAAGATCATCGGTCAAAGGTTTACATGACACTACAAACAGCCTGCTGTGTTGCACGTGTAAATGATTAAGCCCTTTTATGACGCAGATACACTGTAACGTACAAAACTGTAAATAGTAACCAATTATCAATATTCGTATACTCTGTTCACTGAAGTGAAAAGCAAGCATCCACACTGAAATATTCATTTGGATTATTTGCATTTCACTATTTTCTTCCAGTGACAGTGATGTAAGAGCTTCTCCTGACCTGATAATGATCTGACATAAAATGTAAAAAACAAACAAACAAACAACACCACATTTCCTTCTGAATTGTGAGCATATAGTTTTGGAAGAGGACTTTGAACTTGTCACTGAAGCAACTTATTAACATTTAATTCTAAGTGCCTATAGCTGAAATCCAGACGTTGCAGTGGCTACATCTGCACGACGAATACTCTCACCAGTAAACATACAGTAAATCCAGTGTGTAAACTCACCCGCATATCAGCTGCATTTGTGAGATGGTCTCCGGCAAAGCCTTTCCAAACGTTTCTGGCAGCAGGAAACACAAGACAGCACCACAAATAGCAAAGCCTCCCATCAGTATGTACGGGAGTGCCTTGTTGTATCGTCCTGCAAAAGATCAGCGAAAAAAACAGTGAGGAAGGCGAAGAAAACACAAATTACACAAACAGCCTCTGAGTTGCTTGTACACCTGTACTAGAGGTGCAATTCTGATTAAAAAATTGCTTACTGCACAACTGATGTTGACAGACATAAGAAACTTGTCTCATACTAAAGGCACAGACAAGAGACCAAGGGACTTCTCAATGAAGTCGGACTGCAACAAAATGCCAGTGGTAGGAGGCCCCGGGGCAGACCCTGCACATGCCTGGGGGGGGGATACTGTACATATATCATCTGGCCTGGGAACGCCTTGGGGTCCCCCAGGAGGAGCTGGAAAGCATTGCTAAGGAGAGGGACGTCTGGGGTGCTTTGCTCGGCCTGCTGCCCCTGCGACCCGGCCCCGGATAAGCGGGTGAAAATGGATGGATTAATATGCCAGTTATTTTCATGGCATCCACAATTTCTCACAGGCCTGTCTTTGTCTNACGTCTGGGGTGCTTTGCTCGGCCTGCTGCCCCTGCGACCCGGCCC
Source organism: Epinephelus moara (assembly GCF_006386435.1). Classification (NCBI taxonomy): domain Eukaryota; kingdom Metazoa; phylum Chordata; class Actinopteri; order Perciformes; family Serranidae; genus Epinephelus; species Epinephelus moara. The sequence goes on along the minus strand of NC_065508.1, from coordinate 7,236,879 downwards.
CAGATAAGCGGATGAAAATGGATGGATGGATTAATATGCCAGTTATTTTCATGGCATCCACAATTTCTCACAGGCCTGTCTTTGTCTTCAATCAATCCAATCACCAGCAAATATGTGGCATTGCACATTTCTACAAACCACAGATACCTTACTTTTGTACATTATTATGTTGAAGCTTTATGTTTCAACAACACTGTGGTTATGTTTAGGCACAAAAACCACTTGGTTATGGTTAGGAAAAGATTGTGTCTGGGATTTTGGCGGCACAATCACAGATGGAGAAGCCGTCAAAGTCTTGGTAAAAAAACGACCCAGACGCATGGCACTATCCTGGCTAGAAACACAGCAATGTCTTGGCAAGAAACAATCAACTTGCGTGGCACTATTCTGGCTGCAAATGCAGCATTTCCACGGTAAAAAATAGCCCTTTTTGCTGCACTATCCCTGGTGGAAAAACAGCAACAGGTTGCAGAAAAACACTCACATTTGGTGGCTAAAAGGACGATGAAAACACAGAGGTGACTGGCTAAAAAACAGCTTGTTTTATTGTTGGTCTCTAACAGTGGTGTGCATATTGGCAGGCGTCATCCACCATCCCTTTCTTCTCTCTGTGACAAAGTCAGCTCATACGCTACATTATTTTAGAAATGTTGATTACATGAATAAAAGATACAAGTGCAACATATTCGTGGTTTGCAGAGACGTACAATGCCAACATGTTTTTCTGGTGACTGTTTAAAACCAGTCGTTCAATTTACCATCAAAAATGACAAAGAAAAAGCAACTGGCTGTCACATTTGAGAAGCTGGAACCAGACAGTCTTTGGCATTTTTGCTTAAAATATGACTGAAACAGGGCTTTATTTGCTGTCACTCGACTAATCAACTATTGGACTAATTGTTGCAGCTCTCTATTGCAGAAATAATCAACAAGATATATTCTAATAAGAATTGTGTCTCAGAGAAATTGCCCTGGAACTGACTTAGAATAGAAAACTGATTAAACTCCTTACCCAGATAAATGATAAAGGGGGAGACGATGGTTCCAATGCGAGCGGCCATGGAACAACACCCCATTGCTGTATTTCGGATAACAGTGGGGAAGAGCTCTGATGTGGTGGAGTACACCACACAAAATGCAGATGTTATGGCGAATTTCCCCAGTATCTCAAGGACCACAGGCACACTCCGTGAATCTAAGGGAAAGAAAACAAACAAATTAAAAGTCAAAAGAATTACGTATATACAGTCCTTTGACGGAGCTTTGTTTTTACTTCCTCCATGTGAAAATTAGACATTTTATTTGCCAAATTATTTGATTTATGACCAAATACCTGCAAAACTAATGACATTTCCCATCAGCCTCAGCTGTAGTTTAGCCTATAGTTCCAATGTCCCCCCCTTACTCCTGCTAAATCAGTGACAGCTAGGGGCTGTCCCACTGTGAAACCTGCACAGTGTTTGAGGTCTCTGTCACTGACTCTAAGTCTGACACCCTCCAGACGTTGCTTAAAGGAAATGCTTAGTGTTGTGACATTACAGCGACATTTAAAGTCGAATTGAAACATTGACAAAACATGAAATGAGTTGGCAGGATGACATTTTCCTTTAAATCTGATTGCCTGTGTTGTTAACCAGCACTATGTATGTGTTGACTTTAAATATGTTAATTGAAAGAACAGCCTTACCCACAGGGATGAGATGGACACAGAGGATCATGAAGCCTCCAAGGAACAGTGTAGAAGATTGGCAGAAGTGCCTGGAGCAGTACTTGAGCAGTAACAAGGCAACAATGTAAGCTGGCATTTCTACCAGTGCAGACAAGAAGCAGTTTAGGTAAGGATCGCCGTTCAAGTTTGAAGTGTTGAGGATTAAAGCATAGTAGCTAATGGTGATGATGATCCTGCGGAGATATTCAACACAACAAATTGAATAAGCATAGGATGGGAGACACCGAAGACAAATAATTTTATATGCATCTGTAATAATAATCTTGCATGACCAACACTTGTAATTGTTGATTGTAATTTGGGCATGAGTTGTGTAAAGTGTGAGCACTATTGATTTTGGTGCTTAAAGGATTTATGCCATGAAGAAACTTCAGACGTACCACAGTAATGAACTCAGTAATATAAGAGAGAACATATTGCAGCTGCTCACGATAACTGAAATGTTGTATTTCTTGTCTTTCATAGCCAGTGAATCTTCGATCTGGGAAAAAAAACAAGGAGAAACAGTTGCAGCAGCCAATTCTGAATCTATGTAAATTAATACGAGGGAGCAGGTCCTTATATGTATATATGGAGATCGCCATGTTGTATTGCCATGTTTCTACAGAAGCTCAGAACAAACTAAAACGTCGGAAATACACTGATTTATAATGTGGAACTGCTAACATTAGTGTTTTTACCGGTTAAAATCACTGTTCCTTCTGTTTTGGAGAGGAAGGCTGGCTCTCGGTAAAAACCTTCTGAACATCTGGATCAGAAAAAGGGTGAGCACACAGTAGAGCCAAATAGCGTAGGAGAGACACTGATTTGTAACGTGAAAGTACCTTTTTCTTGTTTTTTTTTTGTTTTGTTTTGTTTTATGACCAAATACCTGCAAAACCAACACATTGTCACTCTGACCTCTTCACATATTGACTTTTGGTCATGGACTTGCAAGTACCCTGGGCGCGTTGGTTGTTGATGTTCTGGGACGCTGTATCAAGTTCTGCCTGTTACATGCATTGTCTTCTTTCAACATACACTTCTGTTTTCACAAGAAATTTAACGTTTGCATACAGTCTCTTTCGATATTTATGATTATTTACACTTTGCAGTGTTAGTGGTGAAAGCAAACAAAGCTGTCCACTCATTATGAAATTCTCTACACACCCTGGCTGTGTGTAAAAAAGCTCAGAGTCGTCTCCACTTCCTGAGGAGACTCAGGTCATTTGATGTTCATGGCCCTATGCTGAACGCCTTCTACCATTCGACTGTGGAGAGCGCCCTCTTTTTTGCAGTCTCATGCTGGGGCAGTGGGATGAAGGCTGCAGATGAGGACAGAATAAACAAGCTGCTGAAGAAGGCTGGGTCTGTGCTTGGGTCTAACTTAGACCCAGTGAGAGCGGTGGCTGAGAGGAGGATGCTTAAAAGACTTCCGGCCATCATGGACAACCCCTCTCACCCACTCTATGACACTGTGGACAGTCAAAGGAGTGTGTTTAGCGACCGCTTTATCCTGCCTCAGTGTTCCACAGAGAGACACATATGTTCCTTCTTACCCACAGCCATGACACTGTACAATACACACATGTGCTGGGCGCTGTGGTTTATGTTTATGCAGCAGTGCAAATTGCAAAAGGGCTGCATGAAGAGGAATATAGATAGAAGGGTGTGGTGAAGTCAGTTAACAGCAGCATGAATCTGCAGCCAAAGGCAGATGGTGTGGGTTTATATTTAACGTGTACAATGATGATACAAATAAATAAAATTAAGATAAAGTCGTTTATATGACACTATTTTTGTTTTAATTATACTGTATCTCATGTCATTACTGACTAATACAGAGGCTATGACACCTTCTTTGAGTGAACCTCCCCCTAACATGCACCTCTCCTCCGTTGCACACCATGCACTCTGAGCTGAGAACCAAATATCTCACAGGAACACTGCTACAAATGACAAAAGCTTTGTTTTATTTTTAAACTACTCAACATAGTGCCTCCGAAGCAAGTGCACTGTACGTTTATCATGTGTTAGGAATAAAAGCAGCCTACCTCAGCTTCTGTAAAAATGGCCTTTGGAGCCTCTACGTTATTGATCTTGGCAGCGTCTCTCAGTATGGCCTCAGCCTCCTTCACCCTCCCCTGATAGAGCAGCCAGCGAGGGGACTCTGGGACTAACCTGGAGGGTTGAAACAGGGATACAACATTATCAGCACATGCATGCAGAGACGCAACACTAAGTGTGCTCAATCAAAGCAGCCTCTGTTCCTTAACCATGACCTCAAAGGGCCTGGCCACACCAGCAACTGAAGCAATAAACTGCTCACCAAATGCAAACCATTCTGACAATGCATACCTTTAAGGGGAAACAATATGGAAGAAAGTATCATCAGCTGTGTGCACAAAGCCCCACAAAGCTGAGATTTTGCGATAGTGTTTTATCACAGTAAGTGTTGGTTTTACAAGATGATGATGATGTTTAACTGGTTGGTTTGGCGAATGCCCGTCTGGTTAGCCACCATCAATTATACAGGAACATGGGGTGTTAAACACATCATGCAAGCAATGTAAAGGTTGCTGAAGCTGAAATGCAATGTATGAATATTCTTACCACCACACAGGGATGTAGATCAGGCCAGAGGCAGCCATGGGAATCAGCAGCATCCGCCAATCACGGAGGAAGTAAGCCACAGCTGGCATTAACATGTAACCCAAAGCGGAGCCCATAAAAACCCCAAGGGAGCAGAAGACCACTCTGGCTTTGGTGCTTAGAATTTCTGAACCTGTAGCCGTAACAGATTGAATGAGAACTTATCAATATAAAATTTTATCTTAGTTCTTAGTTATCTTGTGCGAACAAGAAAATAATTTGTTTCCAAAAGTTAATAACTTGTTCCCACAAGATTATAAACCATTTTTTCCACTTGGGGCCTCAGTAAGAGCCAGAATATTTGTGGGAACTGGATTTTTTTCCTGTTTTACCTGCCAGGTCAGATGAACCATTGTGACATACAGTACCTAACAAGCTGTATCAAATATTGCATGTTCGAAATCCTCAGTGGCAAACATACCCAGCACAAATGCAATGGTATAGTTGGAGTATCCCCCTCCACCCACGAAGAAGAAAATGAGGGCGAAGATCTCCCAGTTTGGGGAAAATATCTGTGCTGTGATCGCCACAGTCTGAAGAGCCATCGTGAGAAAGAGTGATACCCTCCTTCCAAACCTGTGTAAGACATACAGTTCGTACTTGAGTAAGTTAAATTTTCCTTCACTTCAAAATTAGACTGTTAAAATTTTCAGACAATGTTGCAAACAGTACGGACCTGTCAGACATCTGGCCTGTGATAAACGCCCCCACTAGTACACCAACGTACTGAATAGAGGTGGCTAGTGGAGTTTTGTATGCATTCTCACATACCAAGTCCCACTGTGAAATCAATGCATTTTATCAGTCTTTTGTTGTAAAAAACAGTGGATCTCACTTTTGTGATAATGAAATGAAACCTATAAACACATTTTAGAGTGATAAAATTAGTACTAGTACTAGACCTAGCAGTTGCAGTAGTCACAAGAATAATACTATCAGTCTTATTAAGATGTAGCTGCGATGTTATCAGTAGCGTAGTGCTAGTAATAGTGGCAACAATAACACAGGTGACACTTTTGTGCCAGAAGTAGCAGCAGCATAATAAGCAGCTGTCATAGTAATCACATGGAGGGTACTATTGCTCCCAGAAGTAGAAACAGCATGAGGATAAGTATGTATTCTAGCTTCTTTTCTATTTTAAAATGCTCTCCGACACAGTTTTACACTAAAATAATGACACTAAATACTAAATATGCAAAACTAAAAACAAAGGTTGTAGTGAGTCTTTTTTTTAGTTGATTGTATTAACTGACTGAAAAGGATAGTTTTTACCATTTCATTGTGGAAACCTTAAAAACATGTTTAAAGGGAAGTTAACTGATGACTCATTGCTCACCTCTGTGACAATGGTTGACTGGTAGATTTCTTTGCTGTATGTCCATCCGTCCCGACAACTCTCCAATGGAATCTCACTCACATTCACATCCACATTTGGGATGATTTTATTTTGAGAGTAGTTCTTGACGATTTCCAGGTTAAGCCTTGAGCAAGAGCTACGCTTTTCAATGCCATCTACTGTTTCCAGTGGGATGGTCACATTCTTCCACATCTCACTGATGTTGTAGTTCTCAGGGATAGAGCACTCGTGAGGTGGGGTATCACCTATGAATACTATATAGCTGCCAAAGAACCCATTTGGGAGGATGCTGATGGCCAGTGCTAAAAAGATCCTTCGCTGAAAGGGTCCCCAAGATCCAAGAAAAGATGTGATGCTGTCATAGTCTCTGATTTTTTCGCTACCCATTGATATTTTTTAAAAGAAAAGAAGAAAAAAAGACAAGCAGACGCTACGTCAGTACTGGCAGACACGAGACAGCGTGTGTTCTACTGCTCTGTGACATGCATATAAGCTATAAAGCTGAGCTCAGGTCACCTGAGTTCAGACCTTTGAATCCGCCCACTCTACTGAGTTGACAGATTCTTCTGGCATCATGAACAGAAACAGTGGTTTCAAAAGGCAATCTATCCAAAAAGGGCTGCTGCATGGGGACTAATGATTAGTCAATCAGTGGCATGGGTGGGACTAACGTTTTTAGTTTGATCTACTTTTAAAACCCAGCAAAACTAGTGTGTTGGCATCGTAAAGCATCAATGTGGACTTGAAATGATGTTAGATTCAGACGAATACTTTGACTGCCAGTGACTGGTAAGGGGAACTCGAATTCTCCTTCCCCATGGAAATCAGTTAGAGTGGAGGCAATGTCAGACTGAAGATGGAAATATCAAGCAGGAGCTCAGGTTTTATATCAGCTTCACCGGAGCCAGGAAGTTACCCAGTTACATAAAGCTCTATAAAAAAGCAAAAAAAGTAAAACACCGTTTGGTTTGGCATCAGCTGCAGGTGTAGAGAGGGTGCAGCGACTCAAAGGTCAACGCTTACATGTGCTTAAATGCCACAGTGAAGCTGAAGGAGGCCTCACCTGCCAGTTTGTGTCCACACCGTCCATCCAAGTCCTCCAGGTGGTCACAGGTGTCACAATGGTGGTCCAGGCAGCAAAGGATGGACAGACTCCCTAGCAACCTGCTGCTGAAATCTCAGCTGGGGCAGACCGTGCGCCGTCTTGCTGACATCCAGGATAGGCAGACCCACCTACAACATCAGCAGATACAGGCTGTCCACCTTCTGTCTCAGGCGCTGCTTGAAATGACAAGACGGCAGACTGGAGATGGGGCTCCTCTGATTGAGTGGCTGAATGCCTTTACATGTGGGCAAACTGTGCACACTGTCAGTTCAGGGGACAAAGCATAGCAACTTGAGGCTATGGTTATTTTCTGCCTGTTGCGACTTTTGTTATTTGGTACTAACTTGGTAGTAGTTGACCAGGGTTTGATAAAGGGTTTAAACAGAGCATGGGTGTGCATCCATGACAAACAGGGAAGTGTGATTAGCACTGATTAGGACAGGTTATAAAGAGTGAGTTATGATGCTCATACTGTTGCAGATAACACTCTGCTGTTGGTGCCAAAAGCTGCCACATGGCTGGTTACAACAACCGGCCACTTCAAAAGCACCTGTGCAACCTTTATTTCTAATCAAGGTTCTTTTTGAACATATTGCTGTGGACATTTAAGGCCATTAAACCAGAGCATATGAGGATATCACATTGCGTTAGTCATTGTTGATTAGCTATGTTGAAGCCGTAGCACTGTGCAACATCTCCACCAACGTGTTGCACAGGCATGGTTTCAGAGGAGCCGTCCATCTGAGCCGTCACAAACACCACTTGAGCTTATGCAACATTTGTTGTGCGACAAAATACTTTCAAGTATATATTATATATAGTTTAATTTATATGTTTTCTATCAAACTCAAGCAATAATAAAAACGCAGGATTTGAAATATCATGCCCAGGTGATGATATAATGCCATGCAATAAAATAACATTCAAGGATCCTTGAGAAGGGAGTTAATCATTGTCACGCAGAGGTTAAACAGTAATAAAGACAGACAGTGTCATTTCAAATGATGCTTGAGTTGTATTTTTGCTACAGATGGTTTAAAGATAAAGTAGTTATGACTCCTTTGCTTAGCTGCTCATTTGTGGTCTGCTAGAGGCTATTACAGATTCCTGCAGGACGGTGTCCTGTGAGGATTTCTTTTCACTTCTTGACAGTTTTGACACAAATAATTAAGGAGGCTTGACATAAATCAGATTCTATACAGATACTGTGATTTCATATCAGCCCTTTCCTTGTGTTTGATTCCTTGGTTTTTGACTCTACTTGGATTTATGGACTTTGCTTTTTGTGGGATTTCCCTGAACGGACTTTTCTGCCTTGGCTGACTGCCTTCACGTGTTTGACCCCTGACCTCCTAAGTAAAGATTTGGATTTAATAAACTGTTCTCGGTGTTTTATGTTATTCTCTGCGACTGAGTCCCAGTTTTGTACTAAATCATTACATTTTGCAATTTAATTAAATTTTTTAACAAAGGTACAATCTCACCACTTCATGCACCCCACTCGACTAGGCACTAATTCAACATTTTTGTACAGAAATATGCAGTCCACATTCCACTTTTATAAAACATTTACTGGAATATCAAATCAACCTCCAACTCTTCAGGACAGAGGGATCCTTCTCTTTGTCACTGCATGATCAATTGTGGGAAAGTGACCAACTCTGAATACCAACTGCAGATTTTAAACATTGATTAATTTGCTAGCTGCTTAGCTGCAGCCTCATATTTACTGTACAGACACTAGAGCAGTATAGTTTTACTACAGATTATGTATGACAAAAATTAGAGACCAATCAGACACATATTTCAATTTCATACAAACATTCTAAAAAAAAATTCTTTGAAACATTTCTAAAAAAGGTTCTTAGCAAGCTTTTAGCAAGTTTTTAAAAACAAAATAAAAATATAAAAAAACTGAACAGGTCCTGCCAGTGGACATTTGGATCCCACTGTGCAACTTTTTTTGGATTTTATATTCAGATTTCTGATTATTACTTTCAAGCAAGATAACTCCATCGAGGAAAAACTACGGAGTAAGAGTCTGCACATCAGACTTTGGCCTCACGTTGTATGGGTTGGTTCCTCCTTCCTTCATCTTCTACATATTTCGTCTTTCTGAATCCATGACACAACCTGTAATCGGAAGAAACACAATTACCTCAGATACATAAATGGCAGCTGATATATTTATAAGATTGACTCGTCGTCTTTTCACCTAAGATATGCGTCATCATATCAGTAGATCAACCAATCTTGACCATTTAGCAAATTCTAACAAGATATTTTATCCCTGTAAAGCTCTTTCTAGGATGAGTACTAAAGCCCCTCTAACTGTGACTTAATGAATCTAAGTCTTAATGAATCAAGTACATTGCAAAACAATTTTGTTATGGTGACCTGAAAAACATGCAAACTACAGCGATGAGTAAAATGAACCTACCCTTGGCATTCTTGCATCTGCTCCACTGTTTCTGGAAGATCTCTATTGAGGGTTTCCGGAAGGAAGAAGTTCACCACAGAGGAAGCAATCGTGAGACTTCCCATGAGGATATAAGGCAGAACCTTATTATAAGTACCTGTAAATAACAAACAAGCATAACTGCACATTAGAAAATGACAAGCATTGACTATATTTGTACACATCACTGTATTATCCTGTGCAGACCTTTTGTGTTCTTTTAAATTATATGAAAGCAGTTAATACGCAGTAGCCATGTGAGATGCAGTACTTAACATCTACGCACCTAAATAGATGACATAAGGAGCTGTGATGCTGCCAATGCGTGCAGCAGAGGAGCACATTCCAATGCCGACGTTCCTGAGTACGGTGGGGTAAATCTCAGCAGTGTAGATGTAGACGATGCTGAAGCACATGGTGAAGCCAAACTTCCCGGTCATTTCCAGCGCCAGAGCAACATACTGAAGGGCTGTGGATAAAAGAGAGAAGTGCGTTATGAATCTAGTCCCCAAATTTTGTGAAACACCTCATCTTTCAGGATAAAAAAACAGTTCAGAAAATAGAACATTCAGGTTCTCTTAAAGGTCCAGTGTGTGGGATTTAGGGACTTCTATTGGCAGAAATGGTGCATGATTTTCATAATCACCTGAAAATAAGAATTGTTGTGTTTCCATTACCTTAGAATGAGCCGTTTCTATCTACATACAGAGTGGATCCTCTTTGTCCACCATGTTTTTCTACAGTAGCCCAAAAAGGACAATTTAAACACTGGCTAGATATTGGCACTAGATAGGGACATTTATCCTTTTGCGTTTTAATGTCAGCCACCATAGTTCTCCTTGGCACATGGGAGAAGTTTCACTTTTGCAACAACATCCTACACACTAGACCTTTAAGCAGAGCAGGAACTAAATCTCAAAAAAGTTATATTTATTTTGTAAGGTACACTGGTTAAAATGCATCTGGTTTTGACCTCAGGTTTTTCATTGATGCAGAAAGGCTTTTATATAAGTTGCTCTGCCATTCTCTTCAACCATTGTTAGTGTGTTCTTGGAAAAAGAAATGATAACAGGCAAAGTATATATTATGACTTTCTCCGGTTGCAAAGTAACACAGTAACTTTTTTGCAGGTGTTACATCACCTTAGTGGAGAGGGTATGCTGCTCGTGTATTCATCATGATTCTTCTCCTCTGTTAAAGTGCTTAAACATTAATTAACATGTGTGATAAAACCGCCTGCAATCAAATGTCTAAGTATCTTTTTCTTCTTGTAAAAAGTCTGTCCAGGCACCGTGTGACAAGCTTTGTATAGTGTGCAGTAGGTTGATCATCATCTGCTCTCATTAAAATTGAAAAGATGGACAGAATGAGATTTATGATTGGACAAGGGTCACAAAGAAGGCGAATGTGTACAAAGTACATGTGCCTACTAGGAAGCAGCTGCTATTAAAGAGTCAGGTCACCCAAATTACAAATATATGTATACAGCAAACATGGCACGGTCATCATGTTTTTATGTATTACAATATATATACTTTGTCAGCTACCTCTTGTGATATTATGATAGAAATCTCAGAAGAAACATGAGGAAAAACAAACACATCTGCATGGCTTTTGTAATACATATTTGCACTCCTCTGAAATATGCTGTCATGTAACTGAGAATAATCATTACCCATAGCTGTGGTGTTTACAGTCCCTAAAAGTTTTAGCTGCAGTATAAGCTATTATTGCTGTCTGAGAAGATAAGATAAGATAATCCTCTCTTTGTCTCACAGCGGGGAAATTTGCAAGGCAGTGCGAATGAAGTACAGTCTTACTATCAGGGATGAACTGGATTAGAAGAAGAAGTCCTCCTCCAAGGCTGAGGAATATTGACAGAAGTGCTCTTCTTGGATATTTCTTTAGCAGCCAGGTAGAAACGACATAGGCAGGGACCTCAGTAGTAGCTGACAAAAAACAGTTCATGAAGGGGTCGCCACTCAGATTTGAGGTGTTCAGGGATAATCCAAAATACCCAATGTTTATTGCCATCCTGAAAAAAAAAAGAAAAAAGCTTCTTTGTATTATCAAATAATTCCCAATTATTTTCCATTTGGTTTCTCATTGACGTGTCACCTTGGTTTTCAGTTCATATTATGCATAGCAACATCTAATGTGAATGATGACCATTAGAATCAGAATGAGAAAAATAACAACCACTCACCACAAAAGGAGACACATAAGTGTGATGCATCTGATGTTCTTGTTTTTTAGAACATCAAGCATGGAGTATTTCCTGCTTGGAGTCAGTGAATGGAGCTGAAACCAATGCAAGCAAGAGAATTCATGTTGTTACATTTTCCTGACTTAGACACAGAATATCTCAAGTGTGTTATGAGAGCATATTGACTTGTGTCGGTTGAGGTTGTGGGATTACATTTACCATCTTTTGTAAAGGTTCAGTGTGTAAAATTTAGGGGGATTTAGTGGCATCTAGTGGTGAGGATTGAAGATTGCAACCAGCTGAAACTACTCCAGATTAAAATTCCCTCAGTGTTCATTGATTGGGAAGCTTTTAGCAGGAGCCGAATTATCCAAAGCGGTCTCTTCCTCCTTAAAACAAACGGATCCGGTGATTTAAACCAGTAAAAACACTGAATAAAGCAATTTTAATGTTAAAAATCAATGTACTTCTGATGCTTATCACTGAGGGGCTTCTAACTATGGGGGCCAACGTGAAAACAAGAAAGCGTGAATGGCCCTATCTGGAGCCAGTGTTTGGTTTGTCCATTCTGGGCTACCGTGGACACATGGCGGTGAACATGGCGATCTCCATAAATGAGGCCCCACTCCCTACGGTGATATAAACAGCTTTTTCTAAGGCAAGGAAAACACAATAATTCCTACTTTCAGGTGATTATACACTAACGAAAGCATACCTATTATATCATATTCCATTTCTGCCAACATATCCCCCTAAATCCTACACACTGGACCTTGAAGCTGTAACTGTGAAGGAGATTAAAATTAAAACGTCACAAATGTACGTGAACCATACCTCAGATTCTTTAAAGATCACAGGTGGTGCTTCAACCTTATTTTTCCTTGCAGCATCCCTCACAATGGCCTCAGCCTCCTCCACTCTTCCCTGAGTGATCAGCCACCGAGGAGACTCTGGGATTAACCTGCACGACCAATACAAGTTAACCACAAATGTCAACAAAGTATGTTGTATTTAATGACCACATCTTGCTGTTAAACCAAGGATGCTGACTATGGGCATATTTTATTCATGCACAAAATAGGACTTAAGAAAAAAAAGACTGACGTACCACCACAGTGGGATGTAAACCACAGACGTTGAGGACAGAACGGCGAGCAGAGTCCTCCATTCTCGGATTCCGTATGCAATCCAAGGTAGCGTCATGTACCCGATGCAATAGAAAAGGAAGGCCCCGAGAGTTGTGAAGAGCACTCGCATAGTTTTACTCAAAAGCTCTGTTCCTGTCAGAGATAAAGTTGTAAAAGTTCAGCGATAAGCATGAGATTAAAAACAGATAAACAGCACATAGTGAAAGTCATGCTGAAATATGTCAAGACTGCCAATGAGACCGAACAATTATTTTACAATCCATACCTAGTACAAATGCAGAAATATACATGGATATCTGGGAGGCTCCAACAAAGAGGAACATGACGCAGAACATCTTCCATGAATGAGAGAAGGACTGAAGCAGCACTGAGACACACTGGGCTGCAAGAGAGATGAAAACAACCTTCTTCCTCCCAAACCTGAATGAAAAAAGAACTTTGTGTCAGTGACAGTGATTCACAGATATGGTGCCTGTGGAAATATGATGACAGTGACATCTTGGTGACTGCTTTGTCTCTTTTTTATAATAAAATCCCTTGTTTGAGGAGCATGCAGCTGGGCAGTGGGCATAAACAACTACAGAGTGTTTGTGTGTGTTTGTTTCACTAGCTGAAGACCAGAGTGAAGGCAAAAAGGCTACTAAACAAGCAACAAGTGAAGACATCTGTGGCACGGACCAGGCAGAACATCAGCTCAGGAAGATATCAGGTGTCTGCTGATGAGTTTAACTTTATTTAAGTTTAGATTAACTTGGTTGATATCACTTTTTGTCTCCTTAATCTGAGGGACTGCTGCATGTGTATAAACGTCTTCAGTTCATGCACTGTTGATGCTGGTATTGTGGATTTAACACGCTCAAATTGATGTTGAGGGTCAGCACTTTACCCTCACATTTCCTGTAAAACGTGACTGTACGTAACTATATTTAAAAAAAAATTATCACATCTTCCTGCTAGGAACTGGAAGCTTCTTGCAACTTGGCTGCATTAAATCAAAACGTTGTTCAACCAGGTTTATAGCCATACAAAATGCTGATAACATGCCGCATGACTTTTGATCAAGTACAGCTGTGAGTGACCGAAATCTAGAGCAGTTGAATAATTTTTGGCAAAGGACTTTGCACAGGTAGAAAATGATTTACAAATTACATAAAGGCAATAACTTTCACCGTTATCTACCATGCACTGCAAACGGTGCTTTGTGTAATGTAAATGCTTGAAATGTTTAACAGTAACAGTGATAATATTCATGCCACTTCCCAGAAAAACTAGTTACATGTCTGATTTCATTGTGTAATACTGTAACAAGATGCTGTGCCCTTGACTTCTCAGCCATTCTCTCTCAGTCCAGTCCTTGCAGGTGTCCACAGTACCACAACCCCAGAACCTAAACACTGCAGACTGGTTTGTTGCTTGACCTTGAGAGACTAGTTTAACTGAGCTTCTTAACAGAAACTACACATCCTGAACTGGCAACTTACAGGTACACACATGAGCTTTAATTTAGTCTTAATCACCCAGTGTGACACATTGATCAAACAGCTTCGAAGGCCCTCCTCCTGGTGGCAACGTTTTCACAGCTGCAGAAGAGCTACATAGTTAAACACACAAAGGCATCAGGTTTATTTTGCTTTGATGACTTGCTCGCTGTACATTTTCCCTCACTACATAATAGAGCATAGTGCCCTTCAGGACATGGTTATGTGGTCTTATAATTAGGGATGCATGATGCTGGATTTTTATCTGATATGCTGATATTTAACAACTCATTTGACAGATAACGAATACTGATATATCCACTTTTATTCCCTACCTAACTTCAGTGATCATCAGGTCTCATCTGTAGTGGAATTAACATCATATCATGCATGCATAATCTTATTGTGATGGCCCACCAGCAGATAGGGACATGGGTGACGTGACTTTTCAGTGTATGGAATATTCAGTCATTGTGCAAATTAAGAAAAGGCATGTTACGTTTTAAAGGCGATATTGGCCAATATCAATGACAGACCAATATTACCAGTATGTTAAACACACAAATGCTCCACACCGCTGTGTCCTGAGTCCCATGCTTTTCCACAACCAAAGGTACACAACACCAGTGTCTGTCAGAGCAGAGTGCTTAACATCGACGACTCTTAAAGACAAAGGTGTTTTGATTCTCTGGAAACCGACACTGAAAGACGGGAGATGACTTTAAAGTAGGAGACTTCTCTCTCAGTGAAAACTTGCCTTCCGTTGGAGATCAGCTTTAACAGTAGATGGAGCTGTTGTCATTATAATGGAAGCCTATCAAGTCTCAGGCCCCTCTACTACAGTGTGAAAGCCTCACTTGCTTAATCAATGGTTTTCAGTTTCTATGAGCATTTTCCAAAATGTTACCAATGTTTCTTGAATAAAAATGTCTAACATATGCAGTAAATGACAAAAACTGTTTTACTAAACATAAAGTACATTTAAAGTTCATATTAGACAATGACATAAATACATTCAGGGGAATTTTACTGATACCTGTCAGAAAGCTGGCCTGAGATTAGGGACCCAAAGAGGTATCCCACAAAGAGAGTCGAGGATGCAAAGGGAACTTTCCACTGGTCGTCACAAACGAGGTCCCACTGTGCAAAATGTGAAATACATGCATATTTTAGACAAACAACAACAAAAAAATCCCATATTAAACACTTGTACATGCACATTCATACTGACCTCAGTGACTATGTTGGATTGGTAGATCTCTTTGCTGTAGCTCCATCCATCTAAACATTTCTCCAGCTCCAGGTTAGTGAGGTTGACGTCCCTTCCAGGAATAAATCCTTGAGCAGAGAGATTTCTCACCACATCCAGCTTGTATCTGCTGCACTGGGTCTGCACCTCCACGCCATCCACTATTGTAACAGGAATAATGGCATTTTTCCACTCCCTGGTTAAGTTCACGTCTGGAATGAGGCAGTGATGTGTAGGAGCTGACCCGATAAAGACCATGTAAAGTCCGTTGAATCCAGTCGAGAGATAAACTGTGTTAAGGAGGAAGAATGTGGTCCAGAAATATGGACCGGTCTGTCCGAGGAATGCAGTGTCTTCATCATAGTCTCCCATTCTTTATATAAAAAAAATACCTCCCTGCTCTTGAGGGAGAAAAAAAAATCCTCTGAAATTCTTCAGAGTATGAGCCTTGGTATCCCTCTTAAAGTCTTGAGCTTTGTACCAGAGTGTTGGGTTTGAGCCCTCTGTGGAGCAGAGTGAGCTGGTCCCTCAGTGGGACGGAGTCACAAGTGAAAAACTTTGGTTTGAAGTCCTGAGAGAGTATTAAACATTCTTTCAAGGGGATAACCTTTCCATCCCAGAGTGCCACTGGATCCACTGTCTCTCAGTTTATGAGCAGACAGGGATGCTATTTATCTGAGGGTAGTGAATGAGAGTCCTCTCACTCATTGATTTGATTTAATTCACTTGAAGCAAAATGATCAAAAGCACCCCTGCACCCACCACTCGGGTCTGAGTGGTGTTTTCTCTAAACAACATTCCACACTTTTAAATACCCCAAAGACGAGCACGTGCTTGTACTCTAAATGTTGCTAAGTAGCATTAAGACTCCTTGGGCTATTTTTAAGTCACACTGCTGAGGCAAGCATGCCTTCATGTACAAGTTCAGCAGAAATTGTTGCAATCCTGTACATGGGCTTTGAATTATGTAATTAATATTTTGCTACTAAAATGACTCATTTACAAACAATTTAAAAAACAAAACAAAAACACCCTTTGTTTTCAAGTAGCCTAACACATTTTTAGTCTGTTAAATGTGTTCAGTGAATGCCCCGATCACACAGACAGGGTTTTGCAGGTTGCAAGACCTTTTTTAATCTAAGGCCACTTCGCCTTTTTATTGTTGCCAGGCAACCACACCATCACCTCCCTACCCTAACCTTCCCGTGTAATCAATCTACAGTTTATTATTCATTCATTCATTCATTCATCTTCTAACCGCTTCATCCTCTTGAGGGTCGCGGGGGGCCTGGAGCCTATCCCAGCTGACATTGGGCGAGAGGCGGGGTACACCCTGGACAGGTCGCCAGACTATCGCAGGGCGGACACATAGAGACAAACAACCATTCAACACCATATCAATTCAGTTTATTATTATTATCTATTATTATTATTATTTTATTTATTTCAGAGTAATTGGTAGCTAGTTACTAAAAATGAACAGGCAGAGGGTACATACTGTGGCTCTGGTTGGGGGTGAGAGGCTGTCAGTAAGTAGTTTGTGGGTCACAAGCAGAGGTGGGTAGTAACTAGTTACATTTACTCAGTTACATTTACTTGAGTAACTTTTTGGATAAATTGTACTTTTCAGAGTAGTTTTAATGCAAAATACTTTTTACTTTTACTTGAGTTATATTGTTTTAAAGCAACAATACTCTTACTTGAGTACAATATTTGGCTACTCTACCCACCTCTGGTCACAACTAATTGCCCTCATGGACGACCAAATTAAAGAGGCTGCCAAATTAGGCATTTCTGCTGGACAAATAGGTGTGCATGATGAAGGAAAAATAAGAAGAGGTGAATGCCAACTCGTCTTCGGCAGTCCTGAATCCTGGCTACTCCAGAAGACTTACCGTGAAATGCTGGACCCTCCAAGACAACCTCTTGGGGATTGTAGATGAAGTCCATCTCGTTTATAAATGGTAACAGCCATCTAGTAAACTTACTCTAATGAAATAGTAAGCTATTTGACATGTAGCTACAAGTAACAGGACAACTGTATCTAGCTGTAGCCTGCCTTGTGTTCTGAAGCCCACACAATTGACTATGATTAATGGAGCGTCCTCTCCCATGTTGTTCCCAAGTTCTGATTATGAAGTTGATGGATAGTTTGATAGGGCCTAGTTGTTTTGTGAGGATCAATATGTTGTCACAATGGTTATGTTATAACTTTTCGATGTTCTCTGACATGTCTACCAGGGGAAAAGCTGTGACACTCTGAATACGTCATTCTTTTTTTTGCTCTTATTGGCCATTGTGCTATCCAATTGCGTGCGGCGGCATTTGAAATGCCTCAGTTAACGCCGCTCCTTGGGTAGGAAGGGTGTATTGGTGAAGGCCAGACTTAAAATCTTTCTAGATTTGAGTCTGGATTTCCAGGCTAGATAAGGCTCAAAACCTCCAAAGGGTTCCTTTCATGCAGCCAAGCTGATAATGCTTAGCAGTCAGATACAGCTGTTGCTCTCCTCTTTGACCATTTATGGATATACGCTTCACTAAATACACCTGACCATTTACTGTAGTCATAAGCAAATTCGTTAATGTACAGGTAACGTGAATATGCTGGGTTTATACCATGTCCATGACAAAAACAGGAGCGCATAATCTCCATTCAGTTTCTAATGGGTTAAAGAGACTGGTTGCCATGGACACAGACGCACAAACAGAGTACATCAGTGGCTGAAAAATAACTGATCACTGATCCTAAGATGAAAAACTTACAGAAACCTATGAGCTGTTCTGTCAAGTCATTTTAGTGCGATCCAGGCTTTTGATGCATGCTGTGATTTGTCAGAACTGACTTTAGACATCTTAATCATCCCAACNCATGTTCTTATTTTACAAATAAATCAGACGTTACTCAACAGTTACTCAGTACTTGAGTAGTTTTTTCACCAAATACTCTTTTACTCTTACTCAAGTAATTATTTGGATGACTACTTTTTACTTTTACTTGAGTAATATTGTTCTAAAGTATCAGTACTCTTACTTGAGTACAATATTTGGCTACTCTACCCACCTCTGGTCACAAGGAAATGAAGATCTGTGTGGGTACATGAGACCCTAAAAAAGAGGGTGGATCATGGTGAATAACATCAGTTTCTTCTCCACTGTTTACCCACTGTAAACTCGTCGTCTCAAATCATCTGATTGGATAATGGGAAAAAAGCGGGGGTGATGTAGGGCGCTTTTCCACTCTGAGTTAAAGTTCTTTCATCCTCAAGAGTTAAGAGCGCGGCAAAAATGCTAGGCGCCTGGAGTGTAGAAACACGAGGTGTAGTAATGCAAAAACAGCTAGCAAAAAGTATAATTGTCATTAAAAACAGTGACAAAAAGCCGCCACCAGCTGCTATAATGATTTCTGTGTGAATTCTGATATTCACATGCGAGGGCAAGTAAGTTAGGTTAGGGTTATGGTGTTTTCTGCTGGAAACTTTTGAGCAGGTAACACTTCATTTGCTGCTTTCTGGTAAATTTTTATGCACCAATTTGCACCTTTTCTGCATCAGTTTATGCTGTAAATGTCTATTAATTATGTCCAAATAAAAGTTCTCTGCTACTTTGATGTTTCTGTTGGGGGCGGGGGACAAATGCAAATGGTCTAATTATTGAGGGGGGCATGTCCCTTTGAAATCTACGCCTTTATGTTCACATGTAAATACTGAGGTCACTATAGAGTGACGCACTTAATCAGTTTAAATGTCCTTGTGTAATGTATTTTTTTTTTCTTGCGCTTGATCTTGATGATTCAGATGTTTTATGTAGAGCACTTGAAATTGTCTTGTTGCTGCAATGTGCTGTTTAAATAAAGTCACCCTGCCTTTAATGAGTGCAGGAAGATAATCAAAGCCGTCTCAACTGGCTTAAAGGATGCAAATGTTTACTCTCCATTTGCATGGCTGTGATATGTTGTTTCCTCACACAATGGTCGTTCAGGACATTACAGTATCACATGACAAGATTAGCTCATGGCCTTTGATCAGTGAAGACACCACATGGCTTTCAGAAACAACTCATCAATAGCCTACAGATGAAATAATTCACTCACACAAAGTGTGAAAAGGAACTGGTTGCCAGATTTAAACCAATACTGAATATGCTCACATGCTACTGTAGGTTTAATACTGGAGTATATTAGCTACTGTATCAAAACCAGGTTTCTCATAAATGGATAATAAGCTTAAATGACTTATTATAAGTTACGATAATCAGTGAAAATGCAACAACAGTCTAACTCTAAACCAAATTAAAGAGTGGCTTTCTCCTGGCACCAAAAATGTCTTGCTCAAGAGCAACTCTGGCAAGGCAAATATTTACCAGGTCTTCAAGAGAAGATATTTATCTGACCTTTACACTAAGTAACTGCAGGAAGAGCATTGTCCAAGATAAAAGATAAAACATTAGATGATGCAAGATGCAACACAAGAATAAAAACTTAATCTGGACTTTAGATGGCCGATATGGTGTATGTACAACTACTATCTGTCAATTTATCTACTACTAAAGTTGTATTGTATTGTCTCTCAAGGTGTATGTAAAGCAGTTAATAATTAATCATTAATGAGTTTCCTTTGTAAACAGTGCAGGAGACAGCACATCCTGCAGTTTCACAACAAAGTTGTCAACCTGTCTCTGTAATTATTAACATGGGC
Organism: Epinephelus moara; assembly: GCF_006386435.1. Classification (NCBI taxonomy): domain Eukaryota; kingdom Metazoa; phylum Chordata; class Actinopteri; order Perciformes; family Serranidae; genus Epinephelus; species Epinephelus moara. The sequence goes on along the minus strand of NC_065508.1, from coordinate 7,216,824 downwards.
TTTCACAGCTTGTAAAAATTTGCTGTCAGCATCAGACTTTTATAAGCCTGGCATAGAAAAGGTCATGGTTCACGCAGTAAAAGGCTTTAATGACTGTGAGTGAGAGTGACCTCAGCTGGGATGAGAACGTGTTGTCTTCACATGACATGTTAGAGGAGCACATGAATGCCGTCAGCACATATTCGGTATCTAAACATGAGAAGTTTCTGTCTGCCATTGTTCTTGTTTTCTGTTTGTTGTCGGAAAATTATTGTAATTTTTGTCACTTACTAAAAATGTAATATTTTAAACCATTGTTATTTCATTACAAGATATTGAGGGAATCCTTCAGGCAAACTTTATCTTATTACTTTGTGATGCAATTGATTTGAAACAAAAATGGCCCTCTATGTTATTTGCTTGCTTGAGTTTACTGATTAACATAAACATACGCAATTAGTGAATCTAATCTATTCTGTGGTCCAAGATTTGTTCTGCTTAGTTCATCCAATCAATTTGAAATAGGCTTGAATTCTGAATTTTTAGTTCTTACATTATATGTTACCATCAATTTATCTTTCAGATAAGTAACCTAAACTTTCACATGTCTTGTTTTAATATTTTCTTTCGCTGAACAGCTTATGTCAGGCCAATGTTGTAAGGAAGGGGCCATTCTTTCCCATAACTAATCACTTATTAATGTAAACTAATGAAATAATAACTAGCTATCTGTGCAATCATTCATTTGAGTCAGCTGGTGAGGGTTTGGTTTGAATGGTGCATTGGAGCATGTGGTTGTATGCTGAGCAGACAAGGGTTTGTGCCGCTGCTAGACTCATAAAGATCAACATATCAACACAGTTAACTGTTCCCAGAAGGACTGAGACATAACTGAGTCTTGGTTTTTTGATTCATCACATGACAGCAGCAACAATTTACCTGCAACTTAAATATAAATGTTTACTGGATCATAACTGATCAGTTGCAGTAAAGAGCACAGGCCTTTTGCTGAAACTCTCTCTTAGGTTCAAGTTCAAAATCATTGCAAGAAAGTTTTGTTCTTCTACTGCCAGTTGTTAAATGAATACTTCAACATTTTGAATAATACACTTATCATGTGAAGTTAAATAAAGGCTACAGGCAGCAGCTGATTAGCTCAGCTTAGCACAAAGACTGGAAACAGCTGGCCTGGCTCTGTCCAACAGAGGTGCCTACCAGCAACTCTTCAGCTCGCTAATTAAAGGTCCAGTGTGTAGGATTTATGGGAATATATTAGGAGAAATTGAATATAATATTCATAACTATGTTTTAAGTAGTGTATAATCACCTGAAAAGAAGAATCGTGGTTTTGTTACCTTAGAATGAGAATGAGTTTACCCACAAAGCTAAGTAGGTATAGCTGCAGCTGGATCAGCCACTCAACCCGCCCATTAGCTACATGACTTGCCCACCATACTGTCACATCAGTCCACGATCCCTTCACTCCTCGGCCCAGAAGCAGAAGCCCTGAAGAAAATGCTAAGCAGCTCGCTATGAAGTATTAGTTTAAAGGAGAGGTGGTTAAGGGTAGGGTAAGGGTAATCGGAAGGGGTACATCTTGCTACTTAAAAGGTGAATCATGTCGTCATGTATATCAATTATAAAGTGGATTTTTGCTACGTTTGTCCTCCTGTTTGTTCACGACAATGTTGCATTTAAGAAGGGTTCAGATAACCATTGTGTTGGTAGGTTTGCCTTGTACTAGTAGTGGGTGCGGTTTGTAGGGGTTTTATGTGTCTGCAGCTGTAGCCTACATGTCTCTACAAAGCGGGTCCTCTTCTGGCTCCCAGGAATGCTGCTCAGCCTTGCAGCCAATTTTTCCCAGTGGCCACTCATGGTATTGCAGCAAAAAAAAAATCCCCTGCAGCCCCAAAAGTACAGTATTTTCCCAAGACACAAAAAGACATGTCTGTAAAATTGTTTACAGGACACCTCCAGCTGCTCGGACAGTCAGTTATGACTCTTTCTATCATGACTCAGAAAAGCAATTTAAAAATCTGTGACGTCGTCACAATATAAAGTCTATGAGCCAAGCAGGAACTTGTGGGCGGGGCCAACAGAAGAAACACTACTGTGCCTATGCAGTGGACTGCAAACAGAAGTTAACCCAGAAAGTAGAAACGTTTCTTGGTGTGTGCGCTAGGAAAGAAACTCATTTGGAATGAATAGGTATCATGTTGGCATCTGGTGTCTACGTATTAAAATAAATCTACAGTAGTCTTCCATGAAGACACTCCACTATGTCGCGTTTTTGCAATTTACCATTGGCCACCTGAGCTTTCCTACAGACTTGGCACATGAGACATGTTTCAGTTAGTTGCAATCTACAACCTCACCACTAGATGCCTCTAAATCCTACACACCTGGGCCCGTATTCACAAAGATTCTCAGAGTCCTCTCAGAGAGCTCCTAACTTAGCCTAAAAATTCCTAGCAAGGAATCTTAGCTTAAGAGTGATTCAGGAAGTTTCTGAGAGCAACTCTGAGCAAGGAGGGGACAGAAACTTTTATCTTAGTGAGG
>NC_065508.1:7201057-7214188 GCF_006386435.1 Epinephelus moara | reverse complement strand
GAACTGGACAGAAGAGCAGTGCCTGCTGTTGGCACAGCTCGTGGAGGAGAACAGAGGAGTTTTAAGAGGGAAATTCGGTCCCGGGATCACGGCACAAGGGAAGAGGCAGACTTGGGAGCGCATTGCCCGACAAATCAATGCGTTGTTCCCTCTCCTTTTACTCACAAGCGATGAGTGTGAGAAGCGCTGGTACGTGCTGCAATCCAAAGGGAGCGTTATTGCGTTACTACGCAATCACTGTTGTTCAATAGGCCTATACGGAGAATATCTCTCCTTCCTCTCTGTCTTTCCGCCATCTTCTCTGTTTAAGACACTCTTAGGCTTCTTAAAAGTCCTCCTCCCTCCTCTTAACAGTTTTTCACCTTAGGAGCTCTCTTAAGGCCTACGATGCTTTGTGAATAACTTTTATCTTACCAAGGGAAAATTCTAAGAAAAATCTTAGAATTCGAGGAATTCTAAGATTTTTCTTAGAATGACGTCACTAAGAGCTACTTTTAGTCTTAGGATTCTTTGTGAATACGGGCCCTGACCTTTAAAGCTGTAGTTGGTAACTTTTAAAAAATATATCTTTGTCATCTGAAACTGTCACTATAGCCACACAGTATTACATGAGACAGACAGTCTGTGCTTCTAATCGTATTGGCAAGAATCCACTGTAGCTGAACAAAAACAACCTATCAGAGCAGAGGAGTCTCTAATACAGCTGTCAATCGTGTCAGTCACTGCACATTAACTGCAATCAAACTGTCAAACAAGGCAGTGCTGATTAAATATTCCTCGTCTCCAATGTTGTCAGAGACATACAGTATTTTGGTGTACTGTTTAGCTGTAAAATGAGAATGTTAATGTTAAAAGCCAAAACCAAGCACCACCCCCCGGCCAGTGTGTGGGATAGAGAGGCACTGGACAGATAAACAAAGGTGTCTGCTTTTCTGGGAAGGAAGACAGGAGACCTTTAAGGAGTTGTAACAAAATAACAAACACAGTTTTTTGTGGTGACAACTGTCATGTATTATCTTTGTTCCAAGGTCAGAATACAGAGATAAAATGGTACAAAGTACATCAATCAATCAATATAAACTTTATTGTCCCCAGGGGGAAATTTGTCTTGGACTCCAAATGTCACATTCAGGCTACAATCATGGTGCACAGACAACATAGAAAGACAATAGGAAGGACAAGAATAGCAACACCACAATCGTTCAGGGACAGTCGTTCTGACAGATACTGTACAAAAGGCACTGAAGAATAATATGGCATAAAAGCCCCAGTATAACAATACAAAAGCGCTTAAATCAATCAAATGCAATAAATAATAAATAAAACCGCTGAGGAAGATCAATAGTAATTAAAAGAATAAAATAAAACCAATATAAAAATACACAAGTCAGAAGTGCAGAGGGCGCTAAGCCCTCAACAAGAGCACTTTACAAAACCCTCTTATGGTTGTGCAGGTTGTTTGTTTAGGAGAGAAACGGATGTTGGAAGGAAGGAGAGTTTGTAGCGGTTGCTTTTGTATCTACTAGCTCTGTAACTAGAGGGAAGTACTTCATATTCTGAATATAGAATATGTGAAGGATCTTTTAAAATGCTTTTTGCCCGATTCACATCCAACTCTTATGAGGTAAGTTCAAAGTAGGTAATGAGGAAATCCTCACAAGTTCCTGGTAGTGTAGGCAGAGAGCTCGTGTCTGCCCACTCCCTCTCCCTCTACTGCATCATGACGGACTTTCCAACTCAGTCAATTGTGTTTTGATGCATGCTCTTTGATTCGGCTCCCTGGATCAGCTGGTGCTTTAAAACATGATGCCACTCACTGGTTTCATTTTGTGTGACTGGCTCAAATCAAGCATCGTCCACAAGGTATGGCATGGCATTGCAAAACAGAGTGATATCCTTCCTCAATCAAAATCCTTTAACCCTGCTCTGATCTCCAACTTTAGCAGCACCAAAGCATCCCCAGACCGCCACATTCCCTCCACCAGATGTCATCAAAAACTCCTCCAACATATTTTCATTCGTTCTGATTCCCACAAATGTTCTTTGTGATGCAAACACCTCAAACTTAGATCTTTCCTTAACACTTTCTTTTATCTTCCTCCATCTTGTCTATGTTCTTTCACCTACTATAATCGTTTCCTTTTATTGGCCAATCTCAGATACGACTTTTCTTTGCTTCTCTGCCTAAAAGACCTGCATTCCTGGAGTGGCCTCTATACACTGCTGATGCTGAGGCCGGTGTTTTGTGGGTGCCATTTAATGAAGCTACGAGTTGGGGATCTGTGACTTGTCTGTTCCTCAAACTAAAAACTCTGTTGTTGTCCTCTTGCTCAGATGTTCACAAGGCCCTTTCACTTCTCTTACTATTCTGGTTAGAGCGTGTTTGTGCTGTTCCATGAAGCGAGCACTACACACCATTGTATGAGATCTTCAGTGTCTTGGTAATTTCTTGCATGGGATAGCCTTCGTTTTTCAGAGCAAGAATAGACTGACAGGTTTCAGAAGAACGTTCTTCTCTTATTGGCCATTTTGAGACTATAATCAAACCCACAAATGCTGATACTTTATTATCCTAGGGAAGGCACATTTAGTCTTGAGTCTTTAATAAGTAACAACACAAACAATGTGCCAATGGAACACAGAAGTGACGGTTGCTCAAAATGATCCTCAATATGCCTACTGTCTGTAGATATTTCATTAAAAACTAACAGCTTCCAGCTACATATTTTAGTCATTTAACACTAACATCCACACAGTTCTGATTTATGTGAGGTTATTTTATTTTTTAACCCTTAAATGCATGAGTGATTAGATCCTACACTCTTCCATAAGTGGGTCAAAAAATGACTTGTATTAGAATCAATGTGTTTATTTGCCATTTTTGTCAATTCATTCTTTTCATTTTTTATAATTTTAAACATATTTTTGAAAGAGTTGAAAAACAACAAAATTACACAGAAAAATGTAATGTCTCTTTTATTTTCTTGCAGGTAAGTGACCGTGTTTGCTGAAGCTCTTCACGAGATAGTCCCTCTTTTGTCGTCTTGTCTCCTTACTGTACGCAGTTGTGACAAACTACCTGTTTCTGGCTGTCATCATTGCACACAGGCACATTGCATTTCCCACACCTATTACTGACTTTGGATTCTTTGTTATTTGGGCACATCCGACACCTCTCTCTCTCTCTTTGGCAGGCCCTGTCTGCTTCTTTCCCATGGATGTGTCACCCCACATCTTCCCATTGCTTCAAACAAAAATAAAAAAATCACAAAGTCAGCAGTGAGTAATGCAATGTATCTGTGTGCAATAATCATGTATATAGTAAGGAAACGAGAAGGCAAAACAGAAAGTATTACATCAAGAGCTTCAGCAAACCTGCAAGAAAATAAAAAAAAAAGAGGAACTGACACCCACACACATGTGCACACCACACACACACACACACACACACACACACACACACACACACACACACAAAATTCTGTTGCTGTTGTGCGTAATGTTGTTGTAATAAAAAAATGTAAACATGACATTATTCTTGTGTGAAGCAAAGTATAACACAAAATGTAACACAAATGATTATTCTTAACCAAAATGAGAACCAATGCCATATAAACACATTGATTTTAATACAGGTCATTTCTGACATATGGACAGTTTGGGTATTAATACAAAAACTACCATTTCTTAAAATGTGTAAAAGATAAGTTAGAATTTTCATCATGTGTTTCTGGATGCTCAGAATTGAAACTGTAGGCCTATTTTTCTGTGGTGCTGATCTTTACTGAACTACAATGACATGCCAATTAATCTTCAGGTTAATTTAGGAAAAGTGCTGCCAATAATGAATACAGCGGGTGGTGGGTGGGATGGTTTAGTAGCCGAAACAAAACCAGTGCTTTTGAAAAGCCCACTCCAAAGTCCTCCATCCCTGTCTGCTTTAACTTTGCACCCGCACCGTGCATCAACCAAAAAAACAACATGCACGACTATGAAGCTGCAACAGCCTTCCTCGGGGAATGGGGACGTTTCCAGCAGCAGGTGTTTTATCTCCTCTGTCTGAGCATCATCCCGAACGGCTTCACCGGCATGTCCGTCGTGTTCGTCGCCGACACGCCGCCGCACCGCTGCCTGATTCCCGCGCACATCAACCTCACCGCTGCATGGAGGAACAGCAGCATCCCGCTGGAGGAGAGCCACAGCGGCGCGCCGGTGCCCAGCAAGTGCTCCAGATACAAGCTTATAGATGTGCTGAGATTCTCGGACAGGGGCTTGCTGCCAGGCGTTGATGTTAACCTGACTAATGTGCAAACAGAAAGCTGTTTGGATGGATGGGAGTATGATCAGAGCGTGTACATTTCTACCATCATTTCTGAGGTTTGTAGCCTAACTGCACCGCTCCTGATGTGAGAGGAGGCTGCAGCTGCTTCTGTGATGAGGGACAAGGAAATTATATTGCTATAATGCTGGTGAAATGACTGGGATCTATCTATCTATCTATCTATAGGCTATACATATGCTGTTTTGGATGTGACACTTTTTGTGTACTGTACTTGATCTACTCTGTTCTACATACTGCATGTCTGTGTGTGTGTGTGTGTGTGTGTGTGTGTGTGTGTGTGTGTGTGTGTGTGTCTGTGTCTGTGTGTCTGCGTGTGTGTGTGTGTGTGTGTGTGTGTGTGTGTGTGTGTTTTCACAGTGGGACCTGGTGTGTGATGACAGGTGGAAGAAACCGCTGACTTCTTCTCTCTTCTTCTGTGGTGTTCTCACTGGCTCGTTCATTTCAGGACAGCTCTCTGACAGGTCATGGACAAAAGATTAAGGCCATGCATGTGGTAATCTGTACACAAATGCCCTCTGTGACCTTCAACTCCATGTCCTCTTTCAGACCTCAACATAGCAACAGGTTTTGCACTGTCAATTAATTTAAATAAATTTTATTTTAATTCAAAGTAACATGATTTTTTTTCTTTTTTTCTAGCTTTTAGTGGATGTCAAAGTAGCATTTAAAGCTCAGTTTCACACCTTTAGGTAGTTAGTCTGACTGCGTCCTAAATGGAGAAAGAGATGCAACATGTGAAGTGTCAGCAGCATAAAATGTTTAAGGATTTCCAGCACGGCAGCCATGTTGTAGACCTAAATGTTCCACTTCTTTCACCAAGTAGTCGCTAACGCTGTCTGGTGCTGGGCAGGTAGTGCACAGTGAGCTGCTGCTTGAAACGGGTAAACCATACGATGTGTTAGGTTAGGTTGGTCGACCTTTCCATCGACACAGTATGCTTACTTTATGTGTCCTATTTCCAAAAATCGTTTTCAGGTATGGGAGAAAAATGGTGTTGTTTGTCACCATGGCGGTCCAGACAGTGTTCACATTCATCCAGGTCTTCTCTCCATCCTGGGCCATGTTCTGTGCCATATACTTTGTAGTCGGGTTGGGACAAATCTCCAATTATGTGGCTGCGTTTGTGTTAGGTACTTTTGTTCACTGCTACTTGTTGATTCTCAGATGTATTAAGTCGCTTGTTCACAATAATTCATTCATTCCTTGTGTTTTGAACCCCTCCCATTTCTCTTGTGCTAAGGGACGGAGATATTGGGCCCACATGTTCGGACGATTTTCTCCACCGCGGGTGTGTGTCTTTTCTTTGCTGTGGGCTACATGCTGCTGCCGCTGTTTGCCTACTTCATCAGAGACTGGAGGATGCTTCTCCTCGGCCTCACCCTGCCTGGCTTCCTCTATGTGCCTCTCTGGTGGTAGGTAGGTGTGTGTTTGCTCGTGTGTGTCTGGTTACATATTTGGTTGTCTATGATGTCAACTGTCTGCGTAACATTAATTCTGTCTTTGCAATGCTTTAGATTCAGGCAGGGACGTGCACAGGCATTTTTAGGGGCTGTTGCTCTAATGTAAAAAAGTGTTTCTGAGAAACTGAATGGATGTATGAAGAATACTGGATACAGTGTTGGAGGTGGGGCCCCGTTCATTCCTATGAATGCATGATGCCAAAAAAACTTGATTCCCACAGTATGAAAATACCCAGATCTTCCACATTATGGGGCCTATAGAGAAAGCGCATTGGACACTTTCTACAGCCAACCAGCTAACTTGAATGGGGATTAAACAATTAAATCTTTCGGCTCTTCTAGACTTTTGAAATGTTATCGGAGTGAATGGATCAAATCCTGATAGTGAAATGAGTCATGTTGCAGGGGTTTGACACTCAAAAAAATGTCCACTGACTTACAGACGTCCACTTCCCAATTTAAGTCTAGGAAAATGTCTCTTTGGGCCCCATGGCATCATGTGGTGGACCTGGATGTTGTAATTCCATGTTTGGCCACTATGCAAAATTTAGGGATGCACCGAATATTTGGTAACTGAATATATTCGGCCGAATATTGCAAAAAACACACATTCGGTATTCGGTGGAATAAGTGAAAAGCAAGGCCGAATAATAGCGGCGTGTTTTGATAAAGCAATCAAACAGCGTGCGGTGACGGACAGAGTAAAATGTCGGCAGTGTGGCGATATTTTACTCCGTCCGCCACAGCACTCGCATTTGCGACTAAAAATAGTTTTGTGCGGGCAAAATAAATCATTCAGAGTACAGATTTCAACCAGCAACAGAAACGAAAGGCAAATCCCGCCGGTTGTGGGTTGAACGGGGGTCACAGACACAGACAGGAATACGTATTCCTGTCAAATACGGCGGCCATAGTGCTCCGCGGTGCAAGATAAGGCTTACCGGCGACCGAGAAGTCCGGCTCCAATAATGTCCTCTTCTTGGCGTCATGACTGCCCAGAAGTACCTGGACAACCGAGCCGTGGCGGCACACAGGTATGTGGCGTGTCAGAGGAGAAACGAGCCGTTCACATTTCTCTCTTTGTGGCAGGTAACGGTCCACAAACCTCACCGCACTTTAGGGACTGTTCTTTACTTATGAAGGGACTGTTCTTAACTTGTCAGGGGAGGAGGGTGGCTGGTTGATTTTTATTTCATTTATTTATTTTATTTTGATCCCCCCTATGTTAATCACTTATTGATGCTGTTTTTGAAGTATGAATAAGTCAATAAGTAATTTATTCGATTGAAATATCAGTGATGTATTATAGAAAAGTGATTTATCTTTTTATAAATGACAAAAGGCACATCTGCCTCATTTTCTCTGTGGTATCCTGATACTACTCAGAACCATGATATTTTCACTGGTATCGTACCGTGGGTCCCAATTTTGGTACCGTGACAACACTAATCTGGAGGGGGTTCATCTGCAAAAACTAATGAAAAACTAAACAACGGTATTCGGTATTCGGTACTCGGTACTTGGTATTCGGCCAAGCGTTTAATTTTATTTGGCTTCGGCTTTGGCCACAAACTTTCATTTCGGTGCGTCCCTAGTAAAATTGGCTTCAGTTAGCTGCCTTCCTCATCTCTTTCTTCTTTTGCCGTCTTTCTTATGCATGTAGTCTGATGCCTATATATTAGCCAGTTAGCTAGCCAGCTAAGATTGTTTCATGTGACGCTGTCAGCATTATGTAACAAGCTGCATGTTGTTCGGAAGTGTATGTGGAGATTTTTATTCACATGGTATCCCACTGGTTATACCGTTTGTCATTAATCATTTCCACAAATTAAGACTCAGCCCTCTGGAGCCCACAACGGTTGGCAACAACAGAGTCACATGATCAAGGACATAGGGCAGCGCTTTATGTCACGTTCTGTCACGCTGTTTTTTTGTTTGTTTTTTGGTCTAACTCAAATAAATGTGGACCTATTGTATTTCTATTATTTAATTTCCTCGAGGGGCAACTTTGCCAAAGATGGTAAATGGGCTGGTGCTCAATTTTAGCAAGTCCTTGTGCATGTTCCTGGTTTCAAGCTGGTCAATCAATCAGTCGGTATCAGTCCTGCAATATAACTATAAACATGGACTTTTATAGAGCTCAAACAATAAGTCAATTAATCAGATAGCTGAAAGACAGAATCAGTTTATCAGATTCTGTTTTGAAAAGTGCTGGTTTAATAATATTTTAAGCAAAATTCAGTGATCACAGCTTCTTAAATAAAAACATTTTCAGGTCTTCTTTGATAGTGAAGTGAATATTTTTGGGGCTGTGGACCACTGGTCGAACAAAATACTTAAAAATGTACCACTGGAAACTTGTAATGGACATTTTTCACCACTTTTAAATTATTAAAAATATGTACAATTTATACAGTTGCATGTTGTAGTATAATCTGTACATTTTTTTCCACATAAATAAATATACTATGTCTTGCCAGGCTAATAAACACAACGGCATCAGCCTACACAAATCTATGAAGGCTTTACAGGTAGTATTATGTAGGTCTTTATGGAGGCACTCATTTCAGCCTTATGGGGACTCAAAATAGAGTGAAAAAGAAAACTACCTTTGCTCTTTTCCAGGGGACTGAACATTGGTTTCTCTCTCTTTTCCTCCTCGTGTAATGAGGCAGGTACATCCCAGAGTCTCCTCGGTGGCTGCTGTCTCAGGGAAGAGTAGAAGAGGCTGAGGCCATAATGAGAGATGCTGCTAAGAGGAACAAAATCGAGCCTCCGCCGGTCATCTTTAGTCCTTTGCAGGTGAGATAAAAAAGTGGCACATGCAAGTGAATTAACACCAAGGTCCTGGGATTTCCTGACTCCTGTAGTAATCAGATATAGCTGTATAAGGTAGTTAATACACAGGTTGTTGAAGTTATTGGGGAAAGGAGGGGATTAAATTGTTCTTTTCAGATAGCTTCCAGTGACTGTTTCTCAGAATATAGTTCATCATGGGATATTTGTATTTTACGCTATAAAAAACATTACATATTATTACTTGAACATATTTTTAGGGAGGAAAATATCCCTCTCTTTGTCATTATTTCTTTTGAATATGACTTAACATCTAAAGTTACTTGCCATTTCTTGAATTTGGGTCTGACTGCAGTTGCTTAAAGATGATTTCTGGCTGAGCAGATCTTTCAGCTTTCGGGCTAATGACAATACAAACAGAGCTCAACACACATCTGGACAAAATGAGCAAAAGCAAGTTTTTAGTACAGATGCTGGGTAATGTAGTGTTGATAATGTAAATGTGTGTACTTACAAGCTCAGGTTTATTTAGCTGTGTTGACAGGCTGAGGGAGAGTGATCATTAAAATTGTTAGAATTGTAGGAAATATAACATTAATTGTGCATTCATTTCAAATAATATTTTATACTAGAATAGTCAGAATTAAATTCAAGACAGCAGCAAACAACAATGATTTGGTATGCTTTTAAAGAAAACACAAGACTTCTTTGCACCTGTAACTCTTACACTGAAGCCATTAACCAGTTCACACCAGTCTTCCCTGCTAATACTGGGTTTCTTGCTGATCAGCTTTCTCTTGTCATGTTTTTAAGGTCCAGAGCACATTTTAGGGTTCATTGCTCAGTGTGGTGTAATCATTTACGGTTCACGAGTGAACACTAGTCTGGATGGCAGCTGACAAAGGCTTTGCCAACATTTACCCTCTATTACTAACAACAGTAATTTAGTGAACTATTCAGCCTTCAACTGCAAGACAGGCTTGTTTTTTATGATTGAAGGAAAACTCCCTCTAGAAAACACCACTGTGGTTAAATGACTCATTTATAACAAGCTCGTGTGTGCTGTAATCATAGTTATATTGCTGTTTGTGTAGATTTTATAAAGCTACAGGTTTGGTTCACCAGCAGCTTCAATTTTGCAATCATTTGCTCATGTATGTTGTGTGGAAATAATGAGTATTGAAACTTTAGGAATGTACTATTCCAATACAAAATTTCAAAAATCTGCTTGAATGTGAAGGAGGCACATTAATGCATGAATATTTTACAAAGACAATATGATAACACTGTTAACAGTAGCAGCACTGACAAAGGACTGAAAATGGGGATGGGATGAAGAGAAAATGTATAATGACTTGACTTTTTGAGGCAAATACTGATAACGATATTTGAAATTTAAAAAAATCTGAAAATCATATATCCTCTGAGGGCAATTTTAGACAATTTGTTAAGTACTATGCATACAAATATCATTTTTTAAGAACTGTGACCAAAGGTAGATACCAAGCAAGACATTTTAAACTGTAAAAATAAACCAGTGAACTCAGTGTTCCTCTGTTTCTAATTACTACAAGAATTTCTGCCCCCCTCAGTTTTTGTCACAAACTGAACTTTTGCCTCCTTTAATCCTGATCCTGACGTTGGGGTCCTATATGTGTGTACACGTGCACGTACATGTGTTCCCTCAGCAAGTGGCCATGCATTCACAAGCGTCTCTCTAATGAAATTATTTCTAGACTGATGGTTCTGCTTGCTAAGTGTTTGTTGTTCCATGGGCTCCGCCGCCCCACAGGTTGAACTTCAATGTGAGAAGAGGAAGGCCCACAACATCTGTGACCTGCTTCGTTCCCGAAACATCCGCTGGATCTCTGTCACGCTGTGGCTGGTCTGGTGAGTCCCTGCTGTCCCACCTGACCTCCACATTCAGTACAGTGACCCTGCATGCACAATACACACACACCGAAGTACACATGTGTAGACGTAGACTGAACACACGCTGGTACAAACACACATACATGCGCACACAGTTTCAGCCTGTTCATGCATCACCTCAACCACATGTCAGCCCATTTCACTAACAACAAATAATGACCTGTCAGGTGCTGTGAAGCCTGCAACTAAGATCCAGATCAGGTTTTATGTAACTGCACAGTATGCCTGTGTTCTTCCTGTGCTCACCTCCTCACTGAACCAGATGCAGTTTGATTTTTGCTTGATTGAGAAAAGTTAGTTTAGATTAGTTGTACAGGGGAAAATTCAGGAGCTAATCATAGCAGGTGGATAAACTCCAAGCTGCAGATAAATCTTTCTACAGTTTAAGGATTTTCCAAAAAACAAATCAGGATGCAAAAGCTTAATGTTGCCCTGATCCAATGTCTGTCATCACAACTCAGGGTTTTCACTCATTAAAAAAACTGATGCTTTTGGACAGAGCCAGACAGAAAGCAGTTGTTGCAGCTGTCATTTATATATGCTGTCACATTTCTCAATCTTACAAAACAAGCAGAAACAAGCTGTAAACACAACAATGACATGCTGTCATCTTTCAAGCTAATTCACGTTTAGCAATTATTTAGCAACATATGCATTTATTTAGAGTCGTGTTTCAGGCCACCTGATGAGTCCAATGTACCCACTGCTTTTAGCTCTGTTTTGCTCTCTACTAACTCCTCGGGGAAATATCTGGCTCCTCAGATGCTTAATTCTTCACTGTGTTCCACTGCAAGGGGCTAACTTTCTCTGCCATTTAGTACTAGGCAGTTGGTATATATTGTTTTTCTTTCTTCTTTCTTTTTAGAGCTGTTTACCTGGTAGACAAAGGATATATATAAAAAAAGAAATATGGCGCTGGGGGGAGGGAGTTAGTATTCTGAGAAAACATCAGAATTTCTGAGATTAGGGGGGTTTTTCCATAAATTTACAACTTTATTGTTCTCGGAGATTAAGTGGAGAATTAACAAGAAAAAAACCTTATAAAGTCATAATGCTGTGGGAAAAAATTCAGAAATTAGATTAGAGATTAAACAGATTTAAGTCACAATTTTTTTTTTGTGGGAAAAAAATAATCACACCACAGATGTCGCCACTTTCTACATATTACACCTGCAGTTGATGATCCAATCAAATGATTCTTTGCAATTGGATTTAGCAATAAGGAAGTACCTGTGGCTATAGCACAGAATCAAATTCAGGGCTTTATGCCAGGAATTCAGGTGACATAGTATAAAGAGCGACAAAGTCCGCGTATGGAGGAATAGTAATAAATGAATGGTTCAGGCATAGGACTTTCACCCAGGAGTTTGTGTCTTGTGTGAGTCAATAATGATTTATTATTTCTAGATATAGCTGACATATTACTTTAAGTTTTTAGGATGTGTAAGACTGCCGAATGCACACTGTGTACATAAACTATAGCAGAATAATCAAATAGGCTCATTCATGTTAATGTTAACGTGGCTAGGAATTCCGGGAACAATGTCGAGCTGATGGACAGGTAAGTTCTGGATGTTGGTACCAGGACCTCTTGATTGGACGTTCAAACAATGGTCATAAATGTCTAAATGTTTGCTGGGATTCCCTGTTTACCAGGAGCATAATGTGTGATGAGGTTGACTATGCCTTGCAAAGTGCGTGAGTGTTTTCTCACAGATTTGACACTTTATAACCACAGAGAAAATCCTGTTTTAAATTTATGACTTTGATCTTGGAAATTCTGAGTTTAGATTGATATTAATGCTTAATAATTATCCCCACAGGAACACCTTGACCATTGCTTATTTTGCTCTCTCCCTGAACACGGCGAACCTTCACGGCAACGCGTACTTCAACTGTTTCCTGTCGGCTGTGGTAGAGGTGCCTGCCTACATTTTGTCATGGGTTATGTTTCGCTGGTGTTCCAGACGACTGAGTCTTTTCTCAACCCTCTTCATGGGAGGACTGTTTCTACTCTTCATACAGCTCACACCAGCAAGTATGACAACCAGTGGACAATGCAGCCTTGATTTCTGCCATTCTCTTGTTTATTCTTTTATGTAAGGTCATGATATATCATTATACAGCATGTTCAGATGCAAAATTCTGTTGACTTGTGCACATGCAAGCATAGATATGCAGATATACCCTTTACCTTAAGAGGAGAATCTCAGTATTCATCTTATCAACCTCTAACAATTTAATTCTTTATCCCCTCTAGACCTGAATTCTCTCGCCGTAGCACTGGAGATGATGGGGAAGTTCGCAGTGACGACAGCATTTGCTATAGTGTACGCATACACAGCCGAACTCTACCCAACCGTAGTGAGGAATACAGCTGTGGGTACCTGCTCCATGGCCTCCAGAATAGGCAGCATCATTGCCCCATACTTTGTTTACTTAAGTAAGGATGCTCTTACCTCTGCTTACACTGCAGTGACTCCATGTCCTGTCACACACTTGCTAGGTGAAAAGGGCTGTGTATCTGAATTGACACTCTATTGTCACATGTGTGGAAGTGGATGGAAGCCTGTTTCTTTCCCCAGCTGGCAACTGGCTTCC
>NC_065508.1:7154819-7200557 GCF_006386435.1 Epinephelus moara | reverse complement strand
ATTACAACACACACACAGGTAGCGTGAGTTCATTCCCTGCTCAGGACGCCATTATTCCACTTTATGTTTATGTAGCAAATGGATGTTTGCTGCTGTATTAATGCTCTGAATATCGTAAAGTGCTCCTTTAAGTGTCCTGCTCAGAGACGATCTGATTGTTGTGATAGTTAAACCTGTGACCTTCTAGCTTCATCGCCATGAAGGCTCATATCTCAGGTCTTAAGAGCCTGGACTTGTTCCCCTGACATGTCCATATATCCTGGAACAGATAAACATCTGCAGTATATGACTTGATGAAACATGGCCCCATCTCAGTTCTCTGATAAAGCATCTCATTCAAAGATGGTTGTCTCAGAAGCACACACAACAATAAATGCTCCATCTCTCATGTCATACACCTGGCACTGAATCAGCATATTTGCACAGTGCAAGGAGGGGGCTAAAAAGGGTGTGCACACACTCCGATGGGCTCCCAATGCACCCCATTGTGGATGACACATGCTCCATCATGCATGCCTGCATGATCAGGTCACAGTCAAGGACAAGTGAGGTTGTTTATGGGACCCACACATGTGAGAGTGTGCATTTATTAACTTCATCATCTCGTCCTCTCCCTACAATAGGCCTGTTTTTGTCGTTTTAGGGGGGACAGGGGATCTTTAAAGTGAGATAGCATGTCAACGGTATATGCTGCATAGTAGTGGTATGCATCAACTGAAAGCAGGGAACCTGAAGATTAATCTGAGATGAAGCTCACTGACAGCGCACTGTCTGACGTTTTCTTTTTGTCATAAATATGGAATAAACACTGTTTTGTTTAGGTGCCTATTAAAACTTTGAACATTTAGAGTGTGTGAGGGCTTAGAACAGTATGATGGAAGTATTTGATGGCCATTCACATGCTCAATTATGTCTCATAAGCAATTTTTGGCTGGATACTAAATGTTACACAGATGTGTTGCAAAATTTGAGCATTTTTTACCACTCAAGAACTGATAAAAATGGTCAAGAATCCCCCCTAAAATACCACATTAAGAGACCTTGCGGAACAGCATGGATTTTTTTTTTATGCTGCTCCTCCTGATGTGATATCAAAAGCCTCTGACATTTTGAGATTTTATGTAAGAATATCGATTTTTTGGGGGGATTGGATGGCCAGCACTTCTCTTCTGGAAACTGCTGAGAACCCCTCTAATTGAAAATATACCTATGAAAGCCATACATCCTCTGAACGCCCTAGACCTCTAGTTTGTTTAGAGTTTCCTGAGGCTGCGATTCTCCAAGAGGTCACAATAGGTCATATATATTTTTATATATAATAGTTTAATAAAATATGGTCTTACTACTAGGGGTGGGTGATATGGCCCCAAAATAATATCACAATATTTCAGGGTTTTTTTTGTGATATGACAATTTAGTAAAAATAAAAAAAAGTTATTAATAATTTAACAAAATAGAATTGCAAAAAAAAAAGTGATACAGTTTTACTGTTTACA
Source organism: Epinephelus moara (assembly GCF_006386435.1). Lineage (NCBI taxonomy): Eukaryota > Metazoa > Chordata > Actinopteri > Perciformes > Serranidae > Epinephelus > Epinephelus moara. Next base: position 7,199,061 of record NC_065508.1, on the reverse strand, counting down.
GTTTTGACTGTGCCCGTATTAACATGAACTGGATGATGTGGCAGTGCAATAATAGCCACTACAGGGGCTACTATCATCACACATTAATAAGATTGGGCTCATAGAATCTAAAACAGTCTCAGCTTCAGTCATACCCAAATTATGCAAATCCAAGATTACCAGTTAGCAGAAATATTTCACTAGGTGAAAGTAACATTTGTACTGCATGCCAAAAACTGCACAGGACAAGCATAAAGTGGGTACGTCTCTAAAGGGCAGACTCATGGGCACCTATTGAGCCCACTTTCATTCAGATATCTTGAGGTGAGAAGTCAATGGACCCCTGTGACAGTGGCCATGCCAGTTTTTCCCTCGGCACAATTTTGCCTAACTTCGGAGCATTGTTTAACCCCCTCCCCTTCCTGACTCCAGCTTTAAACCTCAGCCCTCTACAGCCTCCAGAAGACAATAATGTTGGCCGGGAACGCTGGCATCCCTGTGGAGTTTGAGAGGTTAAAAGCAACCAGTCAACTTCTGCTCCTGCTTCCGCAGTAAAAGCAGCTCTTTTTTCTTCTGTTTTTTCAGACTTTATATTCTCAGAGAAACTCGGCTTATTGAAGCAGCTCGAGGTTTAGACAGCTAAGTAAATGTTGCTGGAGAGAGTATATAGACTATTGTTTTAAAAGGAAAGAACTAAGTGTAAAATCTATTTTGATGTCTGCACCTACGCCACTAAAGCTGAACCTCTACCTGATGCCCAGTGGGGGGCCACACTCCACACTCTTCCCTCAGAACTATCAAATGCAAGGAAATAAAAATAGCACTTTAAGTTGCAGAGTTGTTACTTTTGCTACACTGCTGCGATGCTCCTCAAAAGCTCTCCCTCTCTCTCCATCCTCCTGACTAGCTCATCCATTTTTAACAAAATAGCTCTGCCTGTTTTTCACTGCTTGTGAGACATAAAAAGAATCCTCATTAAAGAAAAAGGCATTACAACAGTTGCAGAATACAATGACGGGAGTTAATGAGGTTCAATGTAGTATCGCTCATGTATTATTAGGCAGCCTCTGTGGTCTCCAGGGCTGCAGGTGCTCTAAACTTAATGCCACTGGCTTCTCTTTGTCATCGCTCATGCTTGGATTTCATATCCACACACTCAGCAACGAGGCCCAATTGAGTTTTACTCTGCCCCTGCCTCGCTGGCTGCCCTAATACCTGAGGGGGATTTGGTTCTGACTGAGTAGCTTTTGCTTTTCAACAACATTCACTCTGCAGAAGCCTTGAGTAGCTTTTTCCCTTTTTTTTAACTTCCCATCCAACTACAGAACACCCATATAAGATGGGACTCCTCAAATGCTCCAGTGTATTTGTGTAATCCAGAAAATTCAATAAATCTTACGAGGCACTTTAATATTATCCACTGCAGCACATGTTACATGATTTTTTTCCTCACACACTGTCAGAATTACTTGTCTTGTTGCTCCTGGGGAGCAATAAAGTATATTATGGATTCCCTGGAAGATTCAAAGGCTTGTTGCTTGAGATCGATGCAGAATTTTAAAGCTTGAATTAATACTTGGTGGTTATTTTTTACTCTCCGAGGTGTAAATCATTTTTTTTTTTTTTAAATGTATGCATACAAAAAGGATCTCTCCATTTACAGATCAGGTATTTATGTGTTACACTCCAACACTAAATGAATTCCATTAGTTGCCATCCAGTGTCATCATCTTACATCCTACAGTGGTAGTGCAATAAAGGTAACAGGCCAGAATCAAACAAGGAGAGACATGGTGTGGGTCTTAACCACTAGGCCACGAGATGCCCTTGATTACATTTGCTTTTATTAGACTGTTTTATCTATGTGAAGTTATTGTAGAATAAAAATAACATTTGAGAAGTTTGGCTTCTTTTTCAAAGGTTTTTGGCGATAGGCGATAAACTGCTTCCCATTGCCAGCAGACTAGAGCCCTGTACATGGCTCTGTAGTAGACGGTTATGCCTTTCTGTTTTATATTTATTTATTTTTTCTGGTGTGTCACACTGAATGTCACAAACATGACAGAGAACAGGTTAGTTACAGTAGAAAGCAGCATGGAGGCCAGTAAAAATTTTATTTTTTATTTTTTAAATCTCCTACTTATTCAGTCGCTCTTTCAAACTCTAAGCCGACAAATTTGGAACAATATTTGAGTGCTGCTTGGACAGAGATGGTCAGAATTTGCTGCAGTGTGTCACTGCATCATGCTGGAAAAGGGGTGAAAATTAGTGAGTCAACCCTGGTGACTAATTTTCATCACTGCCGATTGGAGCTGGAGCCGATAAATACCTGTGACTACTGAAGAGTCCTGGGAGTGACTGCTGATTGTAATCTTTACCATTAGAGACAAAAGCCAGATGTATGTGGGTGTTTTTTTTGTCCTGTGGGAAAGGGGCTAAATTAATACTGTGTTTCACACTGAAAAGAGATAAGACGAGTGACGCGTCAATAAAATGGAAAAAACAAACAAAACTTCAAAATAAAACCAAATAAAAACTAAAATGTATTAGATTTTTTTTTTTTACTGTAAATATGGAGATTATGTTGCCAGCCTTAATTGAATACATCTAGTTTGCTGTTGTGACAACTTGTTGTCATAACGATTTAAATTATAATAATAATCAGCCTTAAACACATACTTGGCAAACCTAATGGAGAGATAAACGGGGAGAAAACAGATGGGAACTACGGTGTCCTTGTGTGCACAAAGCAAAACAAAGTGCCTGTGAGTTAAATGTCTTCTTGGCACGTAGATGCAGACTGGACTGACAGTCTGAAAGGCCACGTTTCTCTCTGCCCGCCAGAGATTCCTCCATTTGTCTTCTCTAATGAATTGACAATCACACTCCCTCTGATGTTTACACAGAGATATTGAGCCATCCTAAAACTTGGCTGCTTAAGAATACCATACACACACACACACACACACACACACACACACACCGAGCTGAACGCACACCTCTCCACATTCTCAAACACACCCTGACACATCAGGAGCACAAGAATTGACATGCGCACACACAGACATGCGCTCATACACATGTATGATCCGCTGAAGTGGAGCAATGCCTCTGGTAGTGACAGGCAGCTGCTGAACAGGTCAATTACTTTCAGTCCAAATGATAATGACATTATCAGACCATTTATTTGTGGTGTGATCCAAGTGGCCTCCAATCCATTATGCAGTTTCCCCGCAATTGCATTTTTGAATGATTCATCCCCTGCTCTCTAATTATTCATTACTCCTGAAGAACTGAAGGAAGTGGGGAAATGAATAAAATGAAAAACACAAAAATGTGTTTGATGCAGTTTAGGCAGCAGCCGCAAAATGGAGAAATGTTATGCAAAGCTGCTCTCAGTACTCTGATTGATTCAAAATTATATGAGGAGAAAATTGTTTTGTCTGCGATGAAAAACATCTTTTCATAGAATTTTCTGCTTCATTTAAGACTATAACCTCCAAGAGATGTTAAAAAACAATTCCAACATAAACACCAGAAGTGTGCACCTTCACTGAGACAGCTACACACAGAAACAAATCCCCTGCTTGTACACCTACAGTCTATGACAAAAAGGTGCACTAAATGCACAGACACATGCGGTCTGCTTGGCCATGCACATTGTAAATCAGTTGAAAGCCCTAACACAGGTGGGTGGTGTTCATTACTTTTGTTTGCCAGACCATAGTGCCACCTGTGGAATCACAACCATCTAATATACCATTAAAGATTCTTTTAAAAAATCTGAATAAAAGAGTAGAATGAAGCAGTATTTATAGGACCATTTGACAAACTACTGCAGTACCATTAACAGCTCCACAACCCCTGATTAACTATTAAAAATTTTGATGAAACCCCTAGAGTTCAAAACCAACAAGGCAAACAGCCTTGAAAAATTACGCATTCAAGTGATTTCCTAAACTAAAATGAGTCATTTCACTGCAAAGATCCTCTGAAGAATCGTAACTTTGAGAGTGTATCATCCCTCTGCAATCCCCACAATGAATAGACACACCACATCCCCAAACAGTAAAGACCGAACACAACACCTCACATGATTATAATGGGATCCGTCCCTCCAATGGGACGAAGCAGAACAATAAACATGTTTGTGTCTATTACTGAGATTACAATGGGATCCCTTGGTGGCTTTACTCGTGGCAGTGTCCTCCTCCTTCGCGAACACACACAACACTGGCCCTATAAAAACAGCATCATACCTCTCCCCCGGGCACCAACTCTGTTCCCTTTCCCCTCCCCTCCACCTCCTCGACCCTCTCTGCATCCTCCTCTCTCTTCCCTCGCCTCAACCAATCCCCCGAGGTGGATTAAATACAACCACACCTGTGATCATTTCTCATTTGTGAAGTCTCCAACACCAGTGGTCCAAAGGGACGCCAGGCACAAGCCGTCAGCACCGCAGCTGTGAATTGCTGTTTTGCTGGCTTGGTAAATGCTCCAAAACATACATAGATTAGATGTTGCCGTGAAAATACTTATCACATAAACAGAGTATGCAGGTACACAACGGAGCTCAATTAGTTATGAGGCGCTGCTTTCCTCACTTGGTGAACTCTCTACAGCTTATATAGATTTTATTCTCCCAGGAAGAGAATCGCTCATCAGAGTTCACAAATACACACACAGAAAAAGTAGGTGTGGGGTGGTGTGGTAAAGAGACAATAATAAAGAAGGGCTATTTGTACTTTAAAAGCTGCACGAGGCTGGACTTTACGTAAATAATCACCAGCCTGATTTAAAAATGAGGCTGCAATGGAGATGAACTTCCTGCACTTTACTCAACAGATTCATTAGATTCTAGCACTGGATAGATACACTAACACAAAACAAAAAGAAAAAACTAAAAAAGACAAACACATACACATGCACTGTGTACTCACCTGGAGGGTTGGGTGTGTTCTGTCCATATCCCCCCATGTTAGGACCCACACCTGGTCATGTGACTTGTCATAGAGCATCTTCACTGGAAAAGGATCTGTTGTTACTGCCTAGAAGAGATGGACAGAGTGAGGAACACATTATATGAATTGTATTTGAGCTACAAAGAATTAGAGGTTTGTCCACTGCTGCTAAAAAGTCACAAAAGCCTCACTGATATTTACATTTTACGTCCTGGTGAGAACAAAACAAACTAGTGACCCTTTTTGACAATGAGCATATGGAAAAAAACGAACAAAAAGAACCCCAAATATCAGCTAATTTATCAAACATCCTTTTAAACTCTCTGAGCTGGCCTCAAAAATCCAATATCAATTTCAGTGTAGTCCTTCATAATTCCACTGATAACCTAACACCAAGGCTTGGCAGCTGGGAGACCACAGTTTGAATCCTGGTGGTCGGCCAACCCCACCAGTAAGTGCTCCTTAGCAAGACCCCTAATGCTTTACTCGCCTAATATAACAGGATGATCTGGGGCAAACAAAAACAACAAAAAACTGGACCTTATTAAATGCAAAAAACTCCTATTAGAAGTGCAAATGTATAAAAGACCAGAGGCTAGTTTCCCCACACTGATTTGCAAACGCTGCTTACGTGCAGATTGCAAATGGTGCCAACATCTCATTTCACCAATGACTCTTGCACAATTTCCTACAGTGCTCTTTTGCTCATTAATGGGTTGCAAGTTTGGTGCTTGTTTTAATTAGTTAAAGTGTCAAAAAATGAAGGGACAATGATCTCAAGTTGCAAGTCGCAGCTTGCTTGTTGCAAATTTAGTGAGGCGCGCCCCGGCACACTACCCAACAATGAAACATACTCAGGGGTAAGCTGTTATCGCATCTCAAAAGTGATGGAGTACTAACTACTAAGTAGGTGTAAATGCCAGAAAGGGAAGAGAGAAACTTGACAGCATGTGCACTTTTACAGCCTTACTGCTGGAGAGGTTTTTGGTGAGGATATCTGACACACATCAGGTGAGAGAACACAAAGCACAGAGAATAACAGTGAAAGGGAGAATACAAAGAACAGAAAAGGCAGACAGGAAAAAGAGAGAGGTGTGGGGGTGGGGTGTATTCAACCTCAGGTCTGCTGCAATGTCAACAACAAGGAATAACACAATCCATTACCCTGCTTCTGGCTGGGTGGACAGGGAGCTGCTGACACCCTCACCAGTGGAGCGAGACCACAAGCTCTGTGTTCAGTAATGGGAGGTCCAGCCCTCTGCTCCGCACTGGTCAGCCAAGTGTCAACTCAGCATGTGTGTATGTACAGTATGTGGAGATGGTGGACTGTGTGCCTGGATTTGCCTTTGTGTGCATTTAGCCTCCTACATGATGGGAGCAGCGGTAAAGCTGAGGTCGGGGCACCATGCAGCAGACCAGGAGGCAGTGGACTGGATTCTGTGTTCACCTCTGAAAGTCCAACATACTTTAAATGTCCACTTTAAGTTGAAATAAACGACCTATTTGTAAGAGAAACAAACAAAACAACCTTTTTTCAACCTCTTAAAAATAGATCTTGATAATAAGACAAAATCTATGTTTCATTTTCGTTGACGAGAAGGGTGGACTTTTGGACACTGTAAGAACGGCCGTGCTTGTAATTATCTTCTAATGCCACCTGAACGACAGGATGTTTCGCTAGCCAGCTAAACCACTCACACCATAGCAGCGTCACCAGCTAGTGCGAGTTGTGAGCTGTAGCAGTAGATAATCAGCTGTGCGTGTCTGTCTGTGGAAGGTGGAAGTGTTAAATGGATTTGTCGAATTTGTTAGTTACAGCACTTGCGGTTAGCAGTTAGCTCCGCTTGTTGGCCACTGAGTGGCAGCGAAGCAAGCAGCCACTGGCTGCTGGACTTTACATCTATTGATCCCTGCAAGACTTAAATCAAATCCGGACTGTCTCGGGGAAGGCTGTTTGACAGGCAGGTAGGAGGCTCAGTTATCTTCGAGTGTCTGAACTCAGATCAGTTTTCTTTGATAGAGATGAATGTTAAGTTTTGATCACTTACTCTGTGAGAGGACATGAATTTAAACCCGATTAAGAAAGAACCAAGGCTTTAATTAAATTATTTTTCCGCGTCTTTACATCTCTTTACGATTCTCCTTTACAATTGAGTTCACAATGGACCTGGGTACAAATCCTAGTCTTCTTAGATTAGTTATTTGTAGTGTCAAAGTTTTTGAGAGCATAAATTGAGAAACATTGAGCTTTTTAAAAATAATGATCAGTAACTGTGTGTTTGTAAATCACCCCTTAAACCTGTCAAAACTGCTGGAGAAATTACAGTTTGTAAGTGTTCAGAAATTATTTGTAGTTGTAGAAAAAATTATCTAAATGAAATTTTTATACCACCTGTCACCTTGATTTTAATTTCTGATACATGAATTATCCTTGCTGGATTAGATTAAATGTAAAAAAAAAACACAGAGAAAACATAATGAGTAAAAGTTGATGAAAACATCTTTAATTTTTGTCGACTAAAACTATGAAGGATAAAAATGTGACTAAAACTAATAAGTATTTCAGTCTCAAGACTAAGACTAAATCTGAAAGACTGTCAAAATTAACATGGCAAAATTAAAGTTTTCAAGAGAGTTGTGTGTTTGCAGTAAACAGAAAGAGAACTAAGCAGTTACCAGTGGCAGTGATTGCCAGAATGAGGTTTATATGGGTGATTTCATTTTAGATCTAGTCCCTGCTTGAAAATACTCACATTTGCAAAATTCCGATGCAAATAAAATCTCTTATCAAACTTTTTTGTAGTATCAGAGATCAATGCAGAAAACATTTAGGCAGCAGCTTCTCGATTTCAGCTGCTGTTGACAGTCACTTTGGTGGCAGATTATATCATCTGTAGCTACCTGATGGCAAAAAGGTGTCTAGACTCAACCAAAGATTTGTGCGGTAAAAGAAACATCTTTTTATAACCTCACTGAGTGGACTGTGTGTCTCTGTCCCTTTGAGACAGAGTGAGTCATTCCATTGAAAATACGTCCTTAAAAGAAAGTAAACCTCTTTCTTTAACTCCATAACAGTGATAAACGAATTTATAGGCAAATAAAGCTTAAAAAAAGTCACCTTAGCTGTAGCCCACAGCATAACTCACTGAATCCATTGCAATATTATAATTTCTGTTGACATCCCCCAAAGCACTGTGGAAGCTGTGGTTACTAAAGTACAAAGTAAGACAAGGAATAATAATAAAGAGCACTGTTGACCAACCCAACTTATTCTTAAAATAACAATATCGAAGACATGTAGTGAATCTTCTGAAAGCCTGTAACGAAATACAAGAAAACAGAGCAAAAAGCCTGGGATTCAAAGGATTAAATCTAGATAAAAGATGCCACTCTGTGGATGTGGAGTGTCATCTTTTATCGAGAGAAAAGATCTAGCTTATTGTGTCACATCAATTTAAGGGGGATCTGCACAAATATCAAATCGATAATTTAAGCCCATCAACTTCTGAATCAGGACCTTGTTTAACTTCACTGACTTGTACATGTTGAAAGATTTGATAAATAAAGGATTTGAAAGGTTTCACATTTGATAAAATGCTGTAAAACTCAACTTGTCATAACCACCGTAGGTGAACTGATACAGAAAAGCTCCAGCTACAAAAAGTAAACAGAAAATTCAATGTGATAGATGTTTAAGTATTAAACGCAGAGTCTGACTGTCAGGAGTTCCAGAGCAGAAACCTCACAGCAATTAGTGTATGTGCCACAGATTACCAATTTCATCCTTCAGGAAACCTAAATATCTCTTTACTTCAAAGAACATTAGTATTTCTCAAACATTTTTCAAAAAGATGCTCACTGGGGCTCGGAGCAAAGAAAAAGCACGACTGAAACCTGGATGACAACTGCATGCCGCCTCTTACTGACTTATCAGGCCACAAAAGAAAGCAGCAAAGTGCGTTAAAGTGACTACAGAACCAGAGGTCTTTGCCATCTGGCTCTCTTTTTAATTAGCCGATGAGCCGTTTGTTTTCAAACCCAGCGGGAGGCTTAGCCTGCACAGGTCTGACACATCAGAGTCAAGGTTAGATCCTTTGTTGAAAAAGATAAAGGTGCAATTTCCTTGCATGCAACAGCATGAAAACCATGAAAGTCTTTATTAGTGCAGCTTCTCCACATGTTTGCAGCCTTTATCTAGTAACAGCTGGATATCATGAAAAGTATGAAGCATTTATTAAAACGTGCACAAGACAACTTTTAACAACAGTGAGCAAAAGCATTTATTTAACGACCCAAGAACAACAATATGTGCTCCTTTAGGATCTAAATTTCCGCTTTGGACTAATGAAGCTACTATTTAGGAGCAACTATTGTGTTTAAATCCAACATTTTTTCCCCCAAACAGCGTTAACACTTACTTTTTTGTTACAGTCCAAGTTCATGCGTAAAGACAACTAGGTTGGGTGTAGTTTCACAAAACAATCTTGTTGCTTTAATATGATGACAAACAACATATCCTCCTCTGCTTTTGCATCCTAAGGCTGCCTGAAAGTAGCGGGGATATGGGGCTGGCCTGTGATCAACACATCTGGCCTGGGTGATGTAAGTATATGTTGGATGTGTTGTCATTCACATCCCCTACAACTGCAGAGTAACACCGACACACAGTCCTGTTCTTGTGCATAAATCTGTCTCCAGTGCTGCTGTAGCTGACCAGCGCACCAGGAACTAGCAGGTAGGTCATCTAGCTCCGGTGTTTGAATTTTTAAGCTCATCATAGTAAGTGACTCGCACGCCAAATCATTTGTTTTGCTAACCTCAACAGGTGTTTATTGTGTGTCCATATCTGGTAATTATTTGACTTTGATCCTCTGCCTGTACCTGTGTCCACGGCTATTAATTTATTTTAAATGGTGTAGGCTACTGAATGATTCTTTATAATTGTTTTCATTTTAATAGAAATATGAATAATAATAAACTTAAATTGTATAGCACCTTTCATGCAAGACATGCAGAACAAATTGCTTTACAATAAGGTCAGTATAAGCACTGAGTGCTTCACATGAAAATAGATATAAAGGAAATAAAACAGGCAAGGCAATTCAACATAGAGGGGATTTAAAGCAGTTTAACACATGGATTAACTGATTCATAAAATCAGTGGCAGAGGTAAAGAGTTGTTAAACTCTAATCATAAAATCAAGTAAGATTTTAAAAGAGTTGCAGCAGCGTGAAGTGTAAATATAAAGTAAAAGCGTAAAAAGAAACCTGTATCAGGAAAGGGGGAGCAGAAGACGCTGTCCTGATATCAGCCATAACTGCCGTATGAGTGCAGTGCAAAACGGCTGCAATGAGCTAGCCAGTGGGATACACATATGCGGCCACACTTACTACAATTAGTCTCGCTCACCAGACCTTTATCAAGAAAAGAAAGGTCTGGCTGCGCCGACTCTCACTTTAAAATTGGAGAAAAAAACGTCCTGGCTTTTTTAATTTCTTTCAAGCAATCACAATCGTTCTGGGCGGTGAACAGCAACGGTGCGCTTGCAAAAATATTGCCGGGGGGAAACTGGTTTTGGTGTAACACGCCCACAAAAATATCGCCTATAGGACGCGAACCATGGCAGAAAAATGGCCCACAAGATCAAACACCGCAAAAGTTAGTAAAGGAGGTGTTGAAAACTGCTACCGGAGGTGGTAGGGCGGGACTTAAGTGGGTGGCTCCTTCCGCCCAATGAGAGGCTGATCTATGCAGCGAACTTCCGCCCACTCAGACTATACTACAATAAACCATAGAGAAGATGGGATTTTCTGCTTATGACACCATGTCTTTACATAGCAAATATTGGTTTACTGCCATATTAATACTCTGAATGTCTCATACAGACACTTAAAATATGGTTTGGATATGTCCTACATATGCTTCCCTCTGACAGTTGATAATGTGCATTCATTGTAGTCTGTCATCTTCTCTCTTGTTCTAAAGGCCATTGTTGAAAGGAAGCTACAAATGTGCTTTGTAAAGTAAGAGCTTTGAAATAACAGAAAAAAAGTGAGGATGCATTAAGCCCCTGCACGCAAAGGCCAGGAAGGGTCTTCAAGAAAGAGAGAGGGGGAGAAGCAAAAGAGGGATGGGATGATCAAGGAGAAGAAAGCAGTTTTACAGTGTTGGATGGAGAAGAGAAAAAGCGGCAGCTGGTGGGCCACAGCCGAAGGTCATGACCTGAACTTTAAATCTTGTGAGAACATTGTATGTGCCAAAATACGCCTCTGTTCTTCCTTCCATTATATCACTTCACATCCTTTTCTTTTTCTTGTCATTATATTATTGAGTAGTATTTAGCCTGGTTTTAATGAAAACAAATGGAGCTAGTATCTCTGAGTATGTAGAGATCTTGTCATTTTAAAAACACAATTTCTCAAATAAGCAACATTACTAATTAAATGGAGCGGTAAATAAGTTTACTTCAAACCTTAAAGTGATAACAAGGTCAAATGACACATTTCTAATGACACTTTTTCACTGCCACCTGCTCAGTTGGCCGTCTCTCTTGTTCTCTCTGCTCAGACTTTCACTTATCTCCCTTCTCCTCTCCCACCTCCTTCTCCTTAAATTAGGCCTATTTCCTCTGATCCCGTACCTCAGTATAAATGATGTTGACCCTGGGAAGAACTCCTGAGGGATTCAGTCTCTAAACAGCCGTTACAGGCAAGATGAATGGCGAGGCAGCCAGCACCCACCTGGGCACCATATTGTTTCAGGCACTTGAGGTGCATTTGATTTATTTTCCTTTGCATGTGGTCTTTTTAAATCGGTGGTAGTTCAATAGCGTGGCAAGTTGAATTGATTGCACCTCACGTCGGTGATGCTGTTTAACATGTAGCCCATCATTGACTGCATGGATGCATATCCACTGGATGTCTATACTTTAAATTTTGAGTGTATCCAACTTTTTTTTTGCCGCAAGACTTGGGCTGTCTTGTTGCTATTTATAACATAGGCTTAAGCTACAGATACTGGAGGGAAGCTGCATTAGGTATGATTTATATAACATGTATCTGTCACTAGCAGAGAGGCATCCTTTGCAGTTGCAGAAGACATGGGAATAAATAAACAAAATGCCCTTGTATTGCAGTGTAGAGCTAGTTAGTAAGTTTTAAGCCAGACTAGATACTTACTACAGAAAACCAAACTTAAATCAGTAACACATAAGTTACACTCATGTTTCACGGTTTGTATTTTCAGACAATATGTTTCACTGTTACAAGAAAAGACTTTGAGGATGTTGACCAACTGATGTGTGAACATAATACTGCCTCGGATAAGAGTTTGGCTGCAGTTGCAGGGGTGTAAACTTCCCACTAATGTTACCCTAATGTCTGGTGTGGTTTAACAGGAGGAGGACGGAGGAGTCGGGATAGGATCGCCAACCCTGCAATTGGCCTATGGCTAAGCCCCGCCCTCAAATGCGATGAGCCAATCTCAGTGTGTATAGCCATTTCCATACACTCGGACATTCTCTGCCTGGACGTCCATTGAAATGCATTACAGAAAGTCAGTTTCGTTCGTTTTATGAGCTTTTTCGGAGATTTGGAGTTTAAAAATGGTCAAACGGTGTGCATGGGGTACATGCAACTCTGACACAAGGTATCCTGAGAGGCTGGGTGACGAGGTGTATTTTTTACCCGTTCCTAAACCACATCTCAACCGAGAAAAGTGTCTCCTTTGGATAAAGTTGTGTGGTAACGTTAGACCACAACATCAACTCAACGTGAATAAGATTAACAATGATGTCTACATCTGTTCTAAGGTAAGTCAACATTGTGTTTGAGGCAACATATTGTCACTTTGCTGGAAAGAAATATAAAGTTATCTTTAACATCTCTAGCTAACGTTAGCTAAAGTTAGCCTAACGTTAGCTCCTAGCTGCGTTGTTCATCATGTCACCTTGTTTGCTGGGAGTTCATTAGCCTATTTTGTTCTAGTTTTGTACTTTGGTGATCGTACATCATTGTTAGCTGTTGTCCAAAGGGCTCTAGTTAAGCTAACGTTAACTTCTGGAGCTTAGCTTCATTAACTTATCTGTAATGGCAGAGATAACAAAGGTTGGCAAACGTTATGCTGAATGATTCAGTGTAAATACTGTAGCACCAAACTAACGGAGAGACACTCTTGGTAAAGATGGTAAAAAGGCCGTTATCCTTTTCTCATATTCTGAGCCAAAAACCTTAACTTCAGTGGCACTTTAACTTGTTGTCTTTGATGGTGACGGCAACCAGATGCGGTTCACAAGCGTACACTGTGACCTGTAAATTTTGGCTTGTAATTTAAGCTTTTCATCGACCTTCTCAACAATAAAATGATGAATATATCCCTCCAATGCGTAGTTTAGGCCCTTTTGGTTACTTCTCAATGACATCTGATCGTTATGTCCCCAAAAATCATCAATTGCCTCCTGCGAAATGCCGTGTACTGTGACACCTGCCATAGCGCCGGTCACTGCATGTTGATAGTTTGTCCGAGTGAGTGGAGGGGGCGTGGCTTAGCCATAGGTCAATTAGTGGATAACCTGCTCTGCCTCCGCAGCCACCCACTATAAATGACATGTAAAAATTAGGGATGTTGTGATCTAATTTTCTTTTTTTTTGGCCCCAGCCGTGATCTGAACCCTTTAATACTGTCTATCTGCCAGTACTTACATTTACTTAAATGTTGATTAAAGTTGTATCTGACACATTAAATAAAAGTTGCACTGTGTAAACTTATTTTTCAGCTACTTACTGAAGATCCTGGTTCAAAACTATTACGTTTATAGACTTAAAGTTTTGATTGTGCAGTGGTGTTACAGAGCGGAAGTTCTTCCCTCACAAATGATATTTGAATGAGCAGAGACACAGGAAGCAGAGAGCACTTAAACCAGACAAATGACAAGTTTAATATCTTGTTATTAAGTTATTAATGTTGATGTGTTTGTCATTTTAACACTTAACTTTGCCAGTACACAAAGTTCTCCACAGAAGCTTTAAAATGTCCGTCACTAGCTTCAACATGAATGATTTCTGAGATGTTCTGATACTTTGGCGTGTTTGACAGGCCTGATACCTGCTCCACTCACCTGCACCACCTTCTGTGCTTGAATATCAACCACCAGCAGTCGGCTCAGGAGGGGCTGGGTCACGTAGATGTACTTATCTCTGATGTTGACTGCTGAGGACCACACGCAGTGCTGAGGTGACACCCCTTCACCTTTAGGGCACATCTCCTCCTGGGAAGAGCCAACAAAGAACAGAGAGGATGGTGGGAGGAGAAAGAAGAGAGCAACAGAGGGAGGAAAAGGTGGAGAGATTTCCTGGTGTATCATAGATCGGCAGTATGATGCATTTTCACTCTGTCAAGATTCACCAATGATTAGAGCTGGGCGATTATATAAAATACTGGATTATCTAGTTTCATGTGGATCCTGTTGTGATGGTATGATCATATCAAGGTATCTATTTGCGAAGTTATGTGGGGTTTACATGGTGCATGTCTTAGCCCAAAGACCATCTTCACACCCCATTTGATGTGTTGATTACCACTGGAGCACAGGTCATTGTAACCCAACTGGGAGTTGCCATATTGGGACAAGAGCTAAAACTATTAGTTCTTTTAATTACTGATTTATATGTTAACTATTTTTTCAATTAAAAATTTAATTTCCTGTTTTGTCAAATCAACGATCCAAAAGCCAAAGATGAATGATGTAACAATAAAATAATAATAATAATAATAGTTATAACAGTAATATAAACAAATCCCCATTTTTACTTAACCCTTTAAAACCTGACCAAAGTGGCTTAATTTCTTTAAAAAATATTGGATGAAGGCGATGAGCAACGAAGGAAGAAATGACCCATAAAATTTGTGAGAAATTAGAATAAAGAAAAAAAAATTAAAACAAGAAAATTACAAAAAAAGGAATAGTTAAAAACAAACAAACGAGGAAATGACCCGCAAAAACTGCTTAATATCTATTTAAAAAATCAATCATGATTTCAAACTGTAATCATATTTATATAGTTTTTCTCAAGCTATTTTCTTTTTCCCTATTTTTTTTATTTTTTTAAATTCTGAATCTACTTATTTTTTTGCAATTTTGTGTTTGTGAAAGAAATCCCAACAATTAGCTCAGGGTTCAAAGGTTTTAATAGCTGCAAAAGGCATCTGAAAGCTGCACAAGAAAATTGATGTCACGCCAGGTTTCAAAGGGTTAATAAGTTATAATAAAAATAAATTAAAAAACAAATAAAAACACAATGAACAATTAGTCTTTCAAAACTGTTGCTGATTTTTTTTTGTGAATTGGCTAATTGGAGTACTAAGTGCTGCAGCCATTGCGATATAAATTTATATTGGAAAATTTGTCTTGTTAATGTGAAGCACGTCAAGGTAAGTATATTTGTAAAGCACCTTCAAATGGCTTTACGTGAGACAAAAGGCATTTAGACAAGATATAAAAGAAACACAAGACAATATAAAGAGACACATACAGAGTAAGACGTATTAAGTGGGAGAATAAAAACTACAGCACAGCTACAGTGCAGTGCATGATATCAATAAATAGTCCCAAATTAAATGTAATAATCTTTTATGAGAGGTGTTAAGCCTTGATTTGTAAGAACTGAACTATTAATGCAGTGATATAGGTTTCACCCAGACAATGCAGTCCTACCAAATGTGCATACTGATGTCTTTACTGCTGCCAGCTTCGTTCCAATAATACTTCATAATGATTGTTTCCAATCTTAAATTCAGCATCAGATTTTTCATCAGTTTGAATGCATCGAAAAATTCATACAGCACGACTGACTCAAGTAACATACTGCCTCGACAGGCTTTGCTGCCTGCTGTCTTTGCTGACAAGACATTTATGCACACACTCCCTCACACACACACACATACATTGTATACTGGTATGTAATCACTAATGCACACACACATACGCACACACACACACACACTCGAAGGTAATGTTTCAAGAGTTTCCACCTCCTCTCCACCTCACCAAAGTGGAGAAACTGCTGTTTACAGCAGGAACTGGCTAACACATGGCTTATTGAGTTTGTATTGATCTCTAATACAATTACGGAGTCCTGTAAAACCCAAATCCCTCAGAGGAACAAGCAACTTTACCTTCTAAAGCCCATTGCTCTGAGAGAGGGATGTTCTCAGTGGATTAAAAACCTCAGGGTCTGTTGTATAGACTCTATATCGGTGCAAGCTGTTGACTAATGGACACAAGTAATCCCATTACATTAGTGAGGTGAGGAGCCCAACTGAGTACAGCAACGGGAAGAGAAGGAAGGATGGCCTTCATTATGGTGGCAATGTCATTTCACATTGAAACTGAATAACTACAAGACAGTATGAGATAGATAGTAAAGGATGACATTGCTTTATTTTTTATCGTGTCTTTATATCGTTTCCGTGAGATGAGCCGAGAGTTTAAAGGACAGAACCTTTATTTTCCTGCTGAAGAACACGACACTTTCAGCGCAATGCATGTTTGGATTATGGTACAGCAACCCAATTAAGATCTATTAATGACTGGGGAGTAAGATTCTCTTTGCAGTGTAGCTGATGTTTCATGACTGTGTGAGTTAGTGAGTGCTTTTCTTGATGTAAAACATTCACTAAATGACATCTTTCTGCCTCGCACATAATTTGATTTTGAAAGGCATCAGCTCAGCAGTTACAAACAGCATCCTGAAATCTGTTTTGTAATTTAATGAGTAACTTTTAAATGAAAATATAGGCTACTCATTACCTGACATGGCCACTTTTAATGCACTTTAATCTCATTGAATCAATGACACTATTAAATTATGAGGAAAAAAAAAAAGACTTACATAGGTGGCAACAATCCTCTCTGTGCGCTTCATGTGCCTGCGTATCTCACATTCACTGGGCTGAAGAACAGTGATGCCCTCATCAGAAAACACATAGAACATATTGCCCACACTCAACCCTGGAAGAGAAGACAGAAAATATGTCGACAAACAAACCTCAAAACAAAAAAAAGCAACGAATACAAATTAAAAACAGCAGAAAATCCCACTCCCATCTCATCTGACATTTGTGATGGGCATTTCAATTTTCCTGCTGGAGGACACGCAGCAAGATTCCTGTTAGCATGCTACGGTGTTAGCGGGGATGGGCAGTGTGTGGCTGTCAGCCATTTTGACAATGCCTACAAAGGGCCCTGTCAGCAACATGTCCATAACATATAGCGAGAGGCATCAAATTAAAGGCGCTGCCTCTACGAAGAAAGACTTCTCATCTTGTCTGCTTGTGTAAACAGCTGCTGATGAGTTAGTAAGGATCACAGTCTGATGTTAAGGCATTTGGACGAGCAACAAGCTATTACTGCGGGCAGGAATACATCACATGAGCAGAGCTGATTAGCATAAGAACATAAACACACTTGCAGCATGCATAAAAAAACACTACGAGGATGATTGATTGGTCAGGCTGTTAACACCGTAACGCTGTGACATGAACAAAGTACACCAGAGGAACACGCTATATGAAAAATGCAAAATATAAATGCGTGCAATGCATTTATGGATACAGACACAACACACTAACCGTGCTAATGAGGTAACTCTGAGTGTCGATAAGTGCTCCCACATAATCCAAATGCTTACACTGTACTCTAAACCACACTGTCTGCTTTTGGTTTTGTGGTAAACCTGATGTGGTGCTGAGATGTATATTAAACAGATCGTGTTTGTATTGTGCTCTAAACCGCAGTAGGTTTTCCAGTGCATGTGGCTGTGCTGATGTTGTAAAAATATATATACAATATAAAGAGAGGATGGATTTGTATACTGATAAAAACCACAAAGTTGTTTTTCTTGTGGCCACCACACAGTGTCTGTGGAATTCTCTGCAAAATGCATAAAATTCCTGCTTGTGTGTAAATGGTTCCTTTCCATGTGATTTAAAAAAGAAAGCGCTCCAGCAAAAGTATGAAACACTAAGAATGCAAAATTTGAAGCAAAGTTTTGCTGGAGAGAAAACAACGTTGTCATTTTTCTGGACAGTACGGCACACATCTTGGAAAGTGCAGATATGCATGCAATCCTAAACTGACGGCCACAAACAGCCACAAAACATGCCCACCACATTTTCTTATTTACAAGAGTACGAAAGCCTTTTGAGAACTGTAATGTATTACCTTCTTCTCTCCACAGAATGTTAGCAACTGCAGATTCAGCCATCGAGCAACGGAAAGGAAAGGAGGGGGAAAAGAGAGGAAAAACATTAAATCACCTTAAGAAAAAAAGAGACAGATCGTCCATGAAACAGAGGAGGTGATTTCTCTCATGCCATGCCACGACAAAACATATTTGACATCTACAAAATGTTCCACACTGCTGTTGACAGGATCATATTTCCTCCTAAATCAAGAGATCACTCAGAAGCCATCGATTATTCTGTTTAATTTCAACTGGCCCGATAAGCTCTTTCTAGGTGGCGATGGTTAACTCGTCACAATGATGCAATCTAAGGAAACGCCAAATATCAAAGAAACATTAAATATGCGATTTGAGCGGTTGTCCCCCACTATGAAATATGCATCTGTGCTGCCTGATGTTCATTTCTGGTTACAGACTCCCCACTGCTCCTGGGCTGGGACATTATCAAGCTGATAATGTGTGGTCTGATTTCTGCATTACTACAAAAGAGTTACATCTTTGTGTAACTAACATCACTTAAATACTATATGACAAGTTTCAAAATCATACAAACTCTCTTTCTACAAAAAAGGCGTGAGAGCTTCTTTTTGCTTTTGAAATTATTTTCCAGTATAAGCTGATATTTAATGATGACTTACGGGTCTTCTTGGCTGAGTCTTCAACAAACAGAGAGGAGATATCCTCGTCCACTCCCACCTCGTTCTTGGCGATGCATGTGTAGGCTCCTGTGTCCTCGTACCTGACGCTGCCAATAAAGAGCTCACTTCCATTTGCTAAAAGAAGAGAGGAAACAAAAGGAAAGGAGACAGGTGTTACTGTCACTGTTAGCTTTTGCCACATTATTTTAAATCCTCATTGGGTACACTACATATACTTTTGAGAAAAATAAAAACCCAGTTGAAATGTGTTTGTTATCCTTGCAAACCAAAAATAATGTTTATGTTTTAAACATCTCAGACAGTAAACCATGGGAAAGGCACATACACATACTGTATATCATGCTTTGCTCAAGTTACATTTCAGATTTGTTTTGGGTTGGTAAAATGAATATGGTTCAAATATTGCTTAATCTTGTGTTACTGAAGCTATAGTTGGTGATTTTTATGAAAATAACTGCCATATTTGCTGAAAGTGTGGCTATATTCTTAAAAAAGTACATGACACAGATGCTGTCTGTTCCAGTACCCATACTGCCATACTATATAGTAGCCAGGAAAATATTTACTATAGTATGTCAAATGCAATATGCCCAAAATACCAGGATGTTCTACTACACCTGGTCCCATTTTGCAGTATGCACCAACATGCTTTTCTGGATATTCTGACCCACAATCCTCTGCGCAGTGGATGATAAGTCACATTGACTTAGCCGCAGAGACAACGGCTTGACAGCTCATTGACAGCTGTTTGACAGCTGATTAACAGCTGTCAGAAGTCGCAATGATGGATGACAGTGCAGTCAGGTGATTGATAACCAGTCGATTACTAATAAAAAGAACATTAATTGTTTAATTGAATAAAGTAATCATAAATATAATCAACAAAAAAGGGCATAAGGATTAAATAACAATGACAGAGAAATGTATAGCCCACATAATTTCACTATCCTGAATATAATATGTTAGAATCCTAAATGCATGCAGTTACAGCATTGAAAAATAACAACATAAGAGCCGTTCTGTTTGATCTCCATCTCTGGTGAGCTCGGTAAACGGCATTTTGTTTGAAGTCCATGGTAACGGATATATGCATAAGAGGGTCAAAGCTCATGGTGTAACGTTTTGAGTAAAACTGAAGAGCTTAGTGGATCCCAAGTCCATAGGAGACCACACTGCAATCTCTATACATAACCAAACAATTAAGCAAGTTGTCTCCTATAAGTATCTAGGAGTACAGATTGACAGGGATATGAGCTGGCACTCACATGTGCAAAATGTCTGTGCAAAGATACATCAGCGCCTGCACTTCCTACGGAGATTAAGACTGTTTGGGGTCAATAGAAATATAATGATGATTTTTTACAATGCTAGTATTCTGTCTGTCTTAAGATATGGTATGTCCAGCTGGTTTGGAAACCTGACTGTGAAATTTAAATCCCAAATTGCTAGGTTGATTAATATGGCAGGGAAGACAGTGGGTGTGTCCACAAGCCCGGGTCCCTCCTCAGGTCATTTTTGAACAATCAGTGATAAGACAAGTTCGTAAAATTGTGTCTGATCCTGACCATGTACTGAATTCTGAATATGAGTTATTGCATTTGGGAAGAAGGTACAGAGTACCACGTTGCAGGTATAACAGGTACAAAAACTTGTTTATTCCGCTGTCGATTAAATTGATTAATGAGGAGTGTGTCTGATGTATGTATTATGTATTTAATTTGATGCACTGAGGTTAACTGGGTGACTATGTGTTGTAATGTGTGTATTTTTATGTTGGAGCTAGGGGTCAGCATACACATACATACATATAATCAACATATAGTCACCAAGTCAAATTTCTCTATGGAGACCAATAAATGAACTGAATCTGAATCTAAGTAGTATGTACCGATTGTGTGCATACTGCATACAACAGTACATACCCCCCCACTAAGCCACCGACGCCCCGAGTTCATACTTTTTAAAGACCGCTGCAGTACATACTAAAAGTACAAAGAAAAAGTTTGTGTTTCGGAGCGCATAGTCTGTGAAAAACACCATGCTCCTCCTTTTCTTCCTACTGCCACTAATGGCATTGGCTAGACTCAACCGTGGTGCACCAAAAACAACTGATCAATGCTGAGGAGTCTCTAACACAGCTGTCAATCAATCACTACAAGAACCGTGGTCAAACTGCCAAACTAGGCAGCGCTGATCAAATATGAATCAAGATTCTGTTACTGCATGACTGTTTCTAACCTCAAATGTTTTCAGAAACATATTTTAGTGTACTGTAAAATGAGAAAGCTGGTCCAGCTGATGGTTGGCGCTCTATTTTGTAGTCAACATGGTGTTCTGGTCACAAACTTTCTGATTTTACAGCTATACAATACACTAAAATTTGTTTGCTGAAAACATCTGAGGGAAGAAACAGACAATGCAGTTACAGAATCTTGATTCATAGTTGACTTGTGCTGCAAAATTCAGCAGTTTGACTGAAGGTCATGGAGGGATTGACATGACTGACAGCTGCGTTAGAAACTCATGGGCCCTGACTGGTTGTTTTCATTCACATGCAATAAGGCCATTAACAATGCCACAAGGCAACAGAGTAGGCACAGTCTCATTCAGTGCTGTGTAAATAGTGACTGATTCAGAAAATGTGAAAAAAAGTAAAGTTGCAGACTGTAGCTAAAAGTAAATGTAGCCACTATAAATGCTCTATTAGACTATCTTTTCATGGTCTTTATCAAACAACTATAAATGCCTTGTAATACTCATCAGGTGTTAACATTGTTGGAAACAGATAACAACTGAAAAAGGTTCCTTTTCTGTGTGTCAAGACTGACTGTGTTTGAATAATGAAGAAACACAAGTAAGGTAACTCTCCGTAACTTTCCACAGCTGCTGAATAATTTGCTGCTCAGTAAATCATTGATATAACTCTGCCTTTACTTCAACATGAAAATGAATACTTCACATTTTTCCACATTCTGCTACAGTAGTCCTTTTCTCTTTCAGAACATGAGTGAAGTCTTATTTTCAGTGCTGCATTGTTTGCCTCAAGTTGCTGCAGTGACGTTAGATGGAGGTGACAGGTGATGTTGGCCATGATGAGACACAGAGGTCATCGTCGGAGGCCGACTCTCTGATGTTTGCTGCGGCATAAAGCTCTGTGATATACAGCTGCACCTTCCTGCACTGTATGTGGCTATACTTCGAACACCGCACACTTTACAGCATGGAGAAAGTGAATGATGTTTGGTGTCACAGAGGTGCTCTTACAGGCCATGTTGTCTGTGAACATAAAAGAAAGCTTCAGTTTTCATCCCTTTCTGTACGTCTCTTGAATTACCTATGGCATCTATGAACTTCTATAACATTCACACTCCCCCTCCCTCTGTCTCTCCAGCATTTCTTTTTGTCTACTTTCTTCCTGTTCAAACTTTTAAGCTAACAAACTCTATGTGTTTGTCATTATGCAGAGCCAAATACTTAACAAAAGGTTCTCTTTCTCATGTTGAAAATGATCCCCACCTTCTCATTTATAACTACTGGGTTGTAAAATAAGATGTTACAGAAGTTGATGCAAAGCTTTTCACATTAGTGAAATGTCTTTTGGATTTAGATAATAATTCCCTTTTATCAGGGGGAAAGTGTGAAATGCTTTGAAGTGAAAAGTGCCTTGAAGCAGGACTTCATAGAATAAGACACCACTTTAATTACTTCTAATTCATAATTATGTTCTGATCAATTCTTATTGAAAACCACGGAATCAACCACTCATTAAATTAGCCTTTTTATCCTTATTTTGCAAGCTTTTAGCGGCTCATCATGACAGGGCTTTTAAGGTTAAAGTGGGAATTTTAGTCTTCTTTACTCCTACCCATGGGCTTATGACTGCAAGGGCAAATGGGGAATGTGCCCGGTGGCCAGGAGTCAGTGGGGATATGATGTATTTATATCAACAATGGATGAACTGTAAAAAATGACCAATCCCACAAGTCATTTTCTCCCAACTCTGCAGCTCACCATCGCTCTACAACAATTTATAAGGACTGTTCTACTCCAAGGTGGCACGGTGGTGGTTAGCACTGTCGCCTCGCAGCAAGAGGGTTCTTGGTTCAATCCCAGGAGGGAGCCCTTCTGTGCGGAGTTTGCATGTTCTCCCCATGTCAGCATGGGCTTTCTCCGGGTACTCCAGCTTCCTCCCACAGTCCAAAAACATGCAGATTGATTGGTGACTCTAAATTGTCCGTAGGTGTGAATGTGAGTGTGAATGGTTGTCTGTCTCTATGTGTCAGCCCTGTGATAGTCTGGTGACCTGTCCAGGGTGTACCCTGCCTCTCACCCAATGTCAGCTGGGATAGGCTCCAGCCCCCCGCGACCCTCAAGAGGATAAGTGGTTACGGAAATGGATGGATGGATGTTCTACTCCAAAAAAAGCACAAGCAGCTTACTACAGCCCATCTTGACATTTGTTGTAAGTGACAAGTGGAGTAGTAGTTCCATAGAAATTATGATAGGAGCAAAGTCATGTGACGCAGTAAAAAAGAGCAACAAAATTCTTGTTCTTGTCTTGTTCATGTACTGTGTGAAGCCAAAAGTCAAATAGAGCTGATCAATATATCAATATTATAATAAAAGACCAGATATCGTCTTAGGTTGTGGACATAGTAATACTGCAGTTGTTGCCTTTTTTTGGTTTTAAAAGCAGCATTACAACTGAGTGGTGTAATTTTCTGAACTTTCTAGACTGTTCTATTATTAGCCTTTACCCACTTAATCATTTTATCCATATTACTGATGATTATTAATCGAAAAAGTAATTTTGTAAAAGCACCAATAGTTAACCCTATAACATCATTACAATATCACTGTCGATGTACTAAAAATAAAAAAAGTATTGTAATGTTTGATTTTCTCCATCTTTGGTTAAGAAACCAAATATGTTATTTTCATGGTCTATTAAAGTCCAATTAATATCCGTGAACATGAGCTACTCTCTCAAAGCCAGAAACCAAAGAAGTAAGTCTCAACTACTTCTACTCCTTGGACAATGAATGGGAGCCTGATTTTATATACCCACTGAATGTGTGTTTCCTTGTTATACCCTAATGAGCTTTATTCTGTGGTAGACTTTTCAGTTCTGAAACAGAAAACATATACTGAGAGAATATTCCTCTGGGTGCTCAATTATAAAATCTTTCCCAATTCATTCTCTATAGAGCAGCTCCAGACATTATACTTCATGATATCACACATTTGAGTACTCTAGTTTTTGAATTTGGGGGTGAATTGTTCATGTTTGCTAACATTTTTGGACTGTCTTGGACCATAGAATAACATGTATGAATTTTGCAAATGGCCGCAGTTCTCCTTTAATGTCATATTGTTTTGTAACGGCATGTCACAACAATATGCAACACCATGTCAGGTATAAAATGATATGCTGCTTAAACATGATTCTTTTCCTAAATCTAACCCGACCACTAGGGGCACTAATTTAGGGAACCCTATTGTTGGTCATATTAGAGGGTAGGAACAAACAAGGTTGCATGGTTGGTGCTTAGTAGTGCCTCCTTTGGCAAGTATCACAGCTTCTAAAAGCTTTTTTATCCAGCTAAGAGTCTTTCAATTTTTGCTTAGGGGGTTTTCACCCATTCTTTATTGCAAAAGGCTTCTTGGTCTGTGAGATTCTTGCTCAAAAGAGCCTGCACTGCTCTTTTGAGGTCTAACCACAGATGATTTTCAATGATGTTTAGGTCGGGGAACTGTGAGGGCCATGGCAAAACCCTCAGCTTGCACCTCTTGAGGTAGTCCATTGTGGATTTTGAGGTGTGTTTAGGGTTATCGTCCTGTTGTAGAAGCCATCCTCTTTTCAGCTTCAGCGTTTTTATAGATGGTGTGATGTTTGCTTCCAGAGTTTGCTGGAATTTAACTGAATCCATTCTTCCCTCTACCTGTGAAATGTTCCCCGTGCCACTGGCTGCAACACTAGCCCAAAGCATGATTGAACCACCTCCATGTTTAACAGTTGGACAGGTGTTCTGTTCATGAAATTCTGCACCCTATTTTCTCCAAAAATATCTTTGCTCATTGTGTCCAAAAAGTTCTATTTTAACTTTATCACTCCACAGGACTTGTTGTTAAAAAGCATCAGACTTGTTTAGATCTTCCTTTGCAGACTTGAATTTTGTGGTGAGGATGCAGGAAGGCTTTTCTTTTTGGTGACTTTTCCATGAAAGTCATACTTGTGCAGTTGTCACTGCACAGTAGAACAGTGCACCACCCCTCCAGAGTCTGATAAATCTTCCTGCAGGTCTTTTGCAGTCAAATGGTGGTTCTGATTTGCCTTTCTAACAATCCTTACACCTCGCTATCTTCTTATAGACTTCCCTGCTTTGTGGGGATCAGTTATTTTAGTTTTCAGAGTGCTGAGCGGCTGTTTAGAGGAGCCCATGGCTGCTGACTGTTTGGACAAGGTGTCAGGAGTCTGAGTATTTACAAAGCTTTGAAATTTCCATCATCTGGTCTTTCCTAACAATGACTGTGAACAAGCCATAGTCCTAACAAGCTAATGATGGACTGAGACCCTGGTAAAATTTGTTTGAGAGCTCAAATGTCTTGGTGTAGCCAAACTTTTGCATGGTGCTCTTTTCCTTTTTTTCCACTCTAAAATTATACAAATCAAAAATAATACACTGCTTAAAATGTTGAAAAGAATGTTTCATCTTTAACTTCATGCCTTTTGGAGATCAGCTCATCTCCTACTCACATAACTATTCACACTAAAAGAAATTTAGACCAGGGTTGTCCAAACGTTTGCATGCCACTATATGTAGTTATACAGGTTTGACGATTTGTTGGTTAGAGCATCTTTTAGCTAATTGTTTTAGTTTTCCAGCCTGCAACTTTAACATTTAGTTCACTTTTAGCTTTGTTTTGGCTAAAAACAGGTATTGGTTTTCAGGAAAAAAGAAAACAGCTCTGTGTACACACTTTCACTACCTACGCTGTGACAAATGGCAGAAAGACAAGTTTGGCAACTACCTGGGGAACGTATTGGAGCATTTACAGTAGCAGCTACAGTTAAAAGCCAGATATGTCCCTGAGGAGTTAGTAGACACTTTCATCAGGTGGCCAGAAGACGAGAGTCAACGGCTGCTTCAACATTAAAAAAGATCCTTGGCAAAGTGTAAAGTTAAAGCAGAAAAAGCAGCTGAGATAAAATACAGACTGTATCAGAAAGTGATTTGACTCACTTCCCTTTGCTGCTTTAACTATATTATCTGCTGCTTCCTGTCAGCAATGTAACAGACAAAAACAATCTACAAATCTGCAACATTATACATGGTGTGTGTAGGTTACTTGACCCCGTGCTATTGTGTGACTAGTTTCTTTGTGCACAGCGCCACGGGCGCATAGACATAATAAGCCATCCATGATCCTACTTGACATGTTGTAAGTTGCCTTCATGACACTTCAGATGATTTCCTCTGTGGCTTTGTAATTACTACTAAACCAGTCAAAGGCATTTAGCTCACAGTTTTCACTCAACAGCCATAAATGCAGCTCGCAGCCATCCATTGCCCTTAATTAACGAGGAATGTGATCATCGTGATAATGAAAATGAAAATGTGTTGTGCCTTCATCCCACAATGCATCTGGGTCAGAAAAATGATCGACAGTATAATGTCACACGTCAAGGTATCCCTGTAGCTGTGTTAAGAGGTTTGCTCTGTAACAAACAAAACAAAAGGGAATATCAGGAAAAGATCAGGCTCGAGTGGTTTCAGCACCGTGGACAGCTCCAAAACACCGTTTCATTCACTCAGCAACACAAAGCAGTTTCTCGCTTTACTGTTCAACTGTGGCTCACAATCAATACCCCTCACTATCAGCTGTCAGTGTGTGGTTCAGATTTTACAGAAGCCAAATATGAGGATAGAGGCAACACTTTTACAGTGTCTTTATTGGGCTCCTGACAGCATATGTGATATGTGGAAATGAAATAGCAAATCACACCTCCTCTGTGCTTTGGTCTCTTTTTGGAAGCATGGCTAGATAAAAATAAACCACATAATCAACTTTTTTCACTCTAGTCTTTTCACTTAACTAAATGCTTTTAATGAAAACAGCACAAATAATCACTGTAAGTAGGACTCCTGCCCCTTGCTATTGCCCACATTAGCTGGCAAATCTGAAACTATAGCCACCGCAGTGTTTATGCGTTGCTGAACCTTGCAGAACCTCCCATGTTTGAGTGTCTGAGGGCTGATAACAGGCTATTACCACAGGTAATGACCCACACACAGCCAATAAACTCTCCCTTAATGAGAACTGGGCCATAAAAAGAAAAGTCGTGCTCCATTCTGCTCCTTCCCTCTTATATTGAGAGTGTGTCTTAAAAAATACCCTTCTACCCAGGATAAGTAGCTGCCATCTCCTCACCCACAGTATATTTAATTTAACTCTCACTTTCTTCATCCACTCCTAAAGAAAAGGGACTTTTATTTTGTCGGAGGAGCAAAACAAAGATAGTTGAAGGGGGTGAGTGCAATCTTGGTTTCATTACCTTGGTATGAAATGACAGTGAATAGAACAACAAACATTGCAGCTGAGTTTTCAATGAAAAAAGGATTTAGTTTGACGGAGCTCCACATGCATTGTCTTAATTTATAAAGGTTTCTGCAGTGTTGGCATACTGCGGTGCTGTTGGTACATAACACAGTGCAACTCAAAAACACTGCACCAACAAGATGTGACACACGGCAGCTGCTTAAAAGCACAATATGCTGACGGCACTTCCCAAAATAATCAAAAACTCCTCACCTATGAGAGAGAGCTGTTTGGAGGATCTGGGCAGCAGGTCCATGCCATTCTTCAGCCACAGGAGTTTGGGATTTGGGATGCCGTCGGCGTGGCAGTGGAGGCTGGCAGATACGCCGGGCTCCTGGGCCTGCGTCTCTGGATAGACCAGGATCACTGGAGGGACTGGACGCACAAACACAAACAAAACCGAAGACACAAACAGGGAGAGAGAAGAGAGGCGAGTGAAAACCTAATTACACACTGTTTCATGGTAGACGGTAACTCCTGGGGGAATATAGCACAAACACCCACACACGCAGTGGGCAGAGAGGAATTTGTCTCACCCCAGCATGGAATATATTCACACATAACAAGAATCCAAGAGCTCTGGGGCTGCTTTATTACAGCTCGAGTCCTGCATGAAATAGATGTTGGACGTATCTACCACTTACCACCTCCTCCGGGGAGAAGAGCGCAAATGAATGTGGAGGAATCGAGGGGGGAAATGAAATATGAGGTAATAGTTTACAGGAACAGGTAAGATGTCTTTTTCTGGTTTTGATGCTGGGTACCTCTCAACATTGGGTCTGCTGACAAAATCCTGATGGTTGCCCCTGCCAGGAGTTCAATTACCTCTCACACTCAACTTACAACCTTGATCCTGAACCCTAATGCAATATTAATGTTGCGTGTTGCTTGTTTTGTTTTCCCTACAGTTTCATCTTATTATTATTTTAAAGTTTATTACATACTTTTAAGTGTTATCAGTTTTTGGAGTGTAACCAAATGTGTTTACTCCAGTACTGTACTTGTACTCTTACTTCCATTTTATCCTACCTTATACCTCAACTTCACTACATTTCACAGGGACATATTGTACTTTTAACACTAGTACATACAGCTGTAGTTGTTGTTACTTTCCAGATTGAAGTTTAAAGGATTTAGGGGCATCTACTAGCATATATGGTTTATAATATTCATAGTATGTTTTCATTAGTTTATAGTCACCTGAAAATACAATGTCTTTAAGTTACCTTAGAATGAGCCATTCATGTTTACTGTACGTACACAGCTGTTGAGTTCACCATGTTGTTTCTACATCAGCTCTGAATGGACAAATCAAACACTGGCTCTAGATAGGGCCATTTGTATTTCATGTTTTTGTGTTGGCTGCCGTATTTCTTCTACACATTTAGTATACAAGAGAAGTTTCAGTTCAGCAACTTCAACGCTATACGCTCCTAACTTAATGTAAATTGTTTTAGTAAGGAGTCCTAGCTTAGGAGTGATTTAGGGAAGTTGTCAGAGCAACTCTGAGCAAGAATGGGACATAAACTTTTTTAGTGAGGAGGTGTGGTTGACCTCGTTGCTAGGTATGACACATTCTTTTAACAGATGTGATTGGTTGTCACAGACACGCCCTTTTGTGAGCCTGCAAGGTGTGGACACCCAGTGGAAATGAAATGAACTGCTGACTGTGAAAGTGTCATTGTTAGTGTGATCACTCTGCTGAAGGAAGGCTGAGACAGACCCAAGTCACCACTGCTGCCCTGTTGCATTTTTCCAGTTTTCCAAGTATCTTAGAGTTGTGATAATTTTATCTCTGGTGTTATAGCGTTAGGTGGGAAATGTGTGCGTACCCCTAATGAGATAAGTCGCATATTATCCCCGCACAATCTAATCTGTAGCGTTTCATTAACTAACTTTTGGAGAATATTTCTCCTTCCTAGTTTTTCACCTTAGGACCTTTTAAGGTCTGAGATGCTCTGCTAATTACTTGTATCTTTACGCGGACCTAGTCTAAATTTTAAGGGGAAATTGTAAGAAAACGTCACAAATCTAGGACTTTTCTTAGAATTTTGTCACCAGTAGCAACTCTTTGAACTAGGAAGCTTTGTGAATACGGCCCCAGACCTTTAACATTCAATTTTTAATGAACTTATAGAATATAATGCATTGCTAAAGATTAAACCAGCTCCTTCCAACCTGTTCGATTTGTGACCCCTTACAAACAGCAGTTTGGGCTCCTCTCAGATGTCTATGAGTTGTTGGCAGTTTCACCAAAGAGACATTTCCCCTCTAAACTTCTCAGATTGTTTTAAAACTGTTTAAGGCTCAAAGAGTTCAAATTATCTAAAAGTTTACATAAAAGCAATGATTAGAGAAAAGTCTAAAATATAAACAAATTATTGTATCAGAACTTTCCTTTTGGTTCTTTCTTCTAGCATTATTTACCACATGACTCCCCAGACATATCGTACAGATCTTTGGAGGGGCCTGCCATCTACATTGGGAACCAGTTAACTAAACAACCTAAATGTATATAATGTTTAACATAAAGAAAATAACATTTCACCTCCACCAACCACAACAGATAAGTAGGATTTTGAATGCAGGTCTTCTACTTAAAGTGGAATATATTTTACACCATGGTATCACTATTTTATGTCTACTTCGTCTGCTATAGATTTTTTCTCATACGTTATCTATCAACATCTCACTCAGACACACACAGTTAGCCAGTAACACACCAATATCTCTTCCTCGCCCACACAAGTACATCTACTTGCACTCAGGCCTCACCTTCAGTCTGTCTAAAGTCTCTGTGTTATTTTATGTGTTCTGTCAAATCTATCTCTGTTATATGACTTCTTCTGCCTTTCTATCAAAACAGTACTTTGTCACAGAAAATCTTCTTTTCTTTTATTATTTAACAAGTATGTACTTGACATTGCAGAAACATTCTTCAACAGCATTGATACCATATTCTAGTGTACTATAATAACACAGAGAAGAGTACTAGACTGGGACTATGGGTACTTCACTGTCACTGAAACCGCAGCGCTGTCATTCCTCTCATCACAGTAAAAACAGAAGCATGCGTGTTATTCCTTTAACACAATACGATGCTCAGCGTCCACTTAGTTTAATGTGGCACTTGGCTCCCTTCCATTCCACCTTATCGCACCCCGTCCTATCTCGCTTGAAATACCTCGAATCTCCCACACAAACATTTGGTAATTGCCCTCTGCTGATAACTTGCCCTTCAGGACCCGAGTCTGTCTCCATGACTCCCTTCCCATAACTCCCTTTTCCTCTTTGGTTCAAGGTCTAAAATTCAGCTGTGTTTCTTTTCAATTAGCATCTTAGAAAAACAAAACAATCACACCTATTGTCTCTTTTAGAAGAGATTTAATTGAGTTCATTTTCCTTTCTTTGCCACCCTGAGACAGAAGCACACAAACTAGGGAAGCTATATTTTTTATTTGTTATGCTACAGGTAGGAAGGCTTTAAAAATTCTTCCTCCGTGGATTTTCTCTGGAGAGATGCCTAGTACTAACTCTCAACTCTAAAGGTAAGGGAGAGGAAGACCCTTGTGCAGATGATTAATATGAGCAAGACAGCACTTTGATAAGTTCAGCCTGCCAAAATCAGCATGAGAGTAGCTTTGAGATGTATTTCAGCTTTAAGTAGCTTTTCTCCCCTGCATAGAATCAGGTGAATATGCTGCATGCACACGAACAGTGTTCAACCTCATGTATGCAGTGATGGGTTTCGTGGCTTTGATGGAATTCTTTGACAGCTGAGATCCTGTGAGGTGGGTGTGTAACGAACATAGCTTCACAGATACTTTTTATCTATATGGAAACTGATTGCTTTGACAGAAATGCCAAACTTTTGTGGGTTCTGGCTTTTTTAAATGTAAGGACTGATGCATGTCTCTGTCATAAATGATAGAAACAGTCTTTTTTCTTTTTTAAACAGGACAATCTGGGAAAATATACGGGGCATTTTCACATTTTTATAGACAAACAAATAATCAATTATGATTATTATTATCTACAAAGTAATCATTATTGCAGCCTTAGATAAGACGTAATAATGTGAGAGACAAATACAAAAATGAAGTACGAAAAAAAGGCCTCGCAATCAACACTCACTCCTCATAAACGTTAGGTCTTGCAAATCCTTAACACAAGATTGCATCTGTTACTAATCATCACTGTCAATATAAATGTTCACACAATGCATTAACACTGCTTTTGAAAACCCCAGTGAGTCCTGTCACTTCATTAAAGGTGACAAATAGTACAACGTGTGATGGTAACATTGGACAGCTTAAACTCTGGCACACTGTTTAACTTGCAAAACTAATGATTTTAATGCTGCAACGTTAGACCAACTGATGAAGGTCTAGTCACCGAAACGTTGCAGCAATTTAGACAAGTGTGCGGGAGTTTTTTCTACAAGTCGTGTTCTGCTCGTCCCTCTCCAATGCACCTGTTTGGAAATAGATGTGCAAAGTATTCCTCTGTTCAGCATTGGATAACTGACAACTTGGTAGTGGTAGAGAGGCCTTCAATTCACTCTTTGATCCTTTTCGATTGTCATTGCTGCTGTTGCTCTTTGACTTTTCAAACAGTTTCCCTCAAAGTCCCTAAGAAGCCAAATTCAAAATTATGTGGTTTGCACACTTTTTGTTTTATCTTCTTTGTTGTTTTGTCGGTCTTGTTTTTCCTATTTTTTCCCCTGCTATAAAACACTTTATAAATTATGTATTACACAGTGCTATATATAGTAATTATGCTTACTTAACTTACTATTTCTACACATATGAGCAGTATTACCCACCAGGTTTACCTGTACCCCAAGGGCTACTTCTGCAGCTATAATTAATATGGCAAAAATATTGACAAAATCGAAATGGTAAAAAAGAAATATATCATANAAAATTACAGACCTCTCTCATCTTTCTAAGTAGGAGAACTTGCAAAATCAGTGGCTGACTAAATACTTGTTTGCCCCACTGTATCTACACACATTTGTGTTATAAGGAAATGTATATGAGGCTGATAACTAAATGGTTAAAATGTCCAGGTATCATAAAGTGATAGCAATACATAGGCACAATTGGTCAAATCCACAGATGGGGAGAAGATGGGGAACAAGGCTTAACATTGCCAGTTGCAGGATCAGTATGTCTTGTATGGATTTACATGTGTCAAGAACCCACCACTGCTTGCTGTTTTTTCATGGATTTTTGTGATTTATATATGGATGGAGGTCAACAGGGGTATTTGAGCCCCTCTGAAAAGCCTGACAAAAACATTGGGAACCACATATGACAACGCTGGACTCAATTTATTTATGATAACCTTTGTTTCCAGACATTTCTGTCAACTGCATGGTGGCTTAATTGCTTTTGGAGCTGTTCTAAAACTGTTTTTCACTGTAAGCAGGAAAGGCAATGAGAAAAAGATCCCTTCACTGGGGAGCCACAGTGCAGCACAAACAAAACTAAAGCATTTTGTCCACCACTGTAAGTAAGAAATGAGCCACTACTGACCATTCACCTGCAGCACATGTGTCTGATAGAGGTCTTCATAGCCGTAGGCATGGCAACTGTAGTTCCCCATGTGGATGGTTGTCACCTTGGTGATGTACAGGGAGCCATCGTCCCCAAAGTCCTGTAATACAGGAAAGAGATGGAAGAGGAAAATTAAGTAAAGAAAGAAGAGGCGGGGGTGCGGATGAAAAAGCACAAGATAGGGAGAAGAGGAGAAGGGAGGAGGAACGGGTGGAAAGAAGGGAGAGGAAGAACAGGAGGTGTAGGAGAGGGAATAGCGGTGAAGAATGGGGTGCAGGAAAGAGCCACAGGGAGTGAGGGAGAAATGAAGGTAGCTTGATAGAATACATAAGGATGCTTGGAGAGAACAGGGAGAGGAGAAAGGAGGCACACAGCAGCAGGGAGTGATGGGAAAAGACAAGAGAGAAAAAGAGTGATGCAAAAGGGAAGAGAGACCATGAATCAATGGTTTCCCTGTTGAGCTGAAGCAGGCGTTAGGGGATTTGATCCTCCTCTCTCCCCTCATCACGCTGCCTCAGCCTGATAAATGGCAAGGGTTAAAAATATAAAGCCCATTAGGTTGATGAATGGAGCTGGTTGTTGTTGGTGCAGCATTCAGCAGTCACCAGGGGGTTCCAGCCACAGCTTAGGGCGGATTAAGGCATTAAATAGTTTGCTGTCCCACCAAGTGGCAGAGCAGATGTCCTGATGCAGCTCTGTCGTGACACGGAAACCACAAACGGCTGCTTCCAGTCTGAGGGCTCTAGAAATTAATGTGACTTGACAGAGGGTCGCTTTGTGACAGGAGAATGCGAAATGACTTTCTTGTAGGATAGACGAGGGAGTTTAAGCAGCTTTTAAAGTTCAGAATTTACAATTAAGGTGAGACATACAACTGCACTAGTGAGGGCAATTAAAACAGAATGGGCCATTTGGGTTAAAAAGTATGACTTTAATATATCTGGCAAGTTGCGCCAAATATAATTCAGTTTAAAAACTTAACTCTCAGTTGTGATTACTGTGATAAAGGGGGCATCAGTAGGGCTGTGTCCTCAACAGCATTTATTCAAATCATCAATCGAGGTGCCCTGAAATCTCACCTAATATTGTGAGTTAACCATCAGACTTTATGCTGACTACACTTAGTTCAAACCAGATTGAAATTGCATTAAAGAAGGGTGAGCAGGGTTTTATTTCTTTTACTGTGCACTAATCTGGTGATTTCATATCACAGATGATAAAGGCACTGAAAGTATCACAAGTAAAACATAGGATCTGATATGTTGATATGTTAAAAGAATTTAGTGCGGGGCCACTTGTTGCTCAGCAGGTGAGCTTGACTGCAGTGTGAGGGCTCATTTAAGCCCCGTTTCCACCAAACACTTTCGGTATGGTAACCAAAAGTAACTCTTCAGACATGGGACCTAGACCGTAGCGTTTCCCCTGCAAACAGTACCCTTAAATGTGGGTGGGGTTGTTGTCACTCACTGCTCCGTCCAGCACTCACTGTATTCCCTTATTACTGGTGACACAGATGGAAGTCTGCACCTCATTTATTGTCCACAGAACGAGGCTGCACGGCGACATTTTCTGAACAAAATAAAACAGGCTGCAGTGAGAGTCTCTCTCCATGGGATATTTAAAATAGCAGCTTTGTGCATTTAGCCCTTCTCAGGCAAGCTCAGGGGTTTAGTGTTGCTGTAGCCCACAGGAACGACGAGCCGCGATGGTTTTATTTTTCTCCTCCGAGTGAGGATTGGGATATATGCAGTCCTGGTTGAAATTAAAATGTACAAACGCTTCAAGATCGACTCATTACTAAAAGTGTATGTCATTTAAAAAGTAATGAAATGGTCGAAGTTGTCACAGTGAAATTTAAGGTGTGCTGATGGATTCGCGTCATCAGCTCATGCACTGAGTAACATTACAAGCTAACGTTCCACCTTAAAAGTCGGCAGCAGTCGGCCAGTGAATTAAGTTATTTTTTTCTCAGACTACAAGTGCTGCGAGAGGCAGCAAAACATCCTTTCATTTTATAGTTACAGTCTACTTATAAAACTCTCCACGGTATGACCAGTGGTTACATGAGCTTCAAAACCAGCCACAGCTCAGCCCTGAGCAGAGTGACCGTCTGCTATTGACCAATCAACAGACTGCAGTGTTCACAGCTCCACCTTTTAGCACTGGATCTGTGTGACAGGTACCCCAACAGAGAGGTGACCAAAAATGGGGACATTACAGAACGGTTAGTGTACCAAACTGAACTGTACCATACCGTACTGCTCGGTGGAAACAGGGCTTTATGAATTTGCTAAATTTGACTAAAAATCAATAAGTTGTCTTTTGTCTGGTCTGTGAGCCTGCAGTGTGTCTGGTTGGCTCGTGTCTTTCATGAAGACATGAATGTAAATGAAAGATTTTGATCTGCACAGCTCCTCTTCACGTAATAGGAACAGTCAATTTTTGAGTTCATGAAATGTATTGGTCTTAGGAGAAATCTCATACCAGGAAATTACAGGCTGTTATTTTCATTCAGGTTAAATTATAGGTTTTTATAATGGGAAAAGGTGGAAGAAAAATACAGGAAGATGCCCAGTGGCTACGTTCAAATGAATAAAATTTAAGTCACTCTCTGAAATTTTACATTTCAGATGCAGCACTTCATTCATGTCTCCTTTGACCTATTCTCCAATAGTAATCATCTTTGCTTTTTCATCATACACAGAATAGTACTGACGCAATAAACATCCGTATGCATACTCTTAAGAGCAACATTCATTGTATGTTTACCAAGTGGTAGCAATGTGCATGCAAATGAAAGTAGCAGTGTAGTATTTGTTTTTAATAAAAGAAATATACATAATTCATTTCATTTCTGAATGAATCTGCTTCCAATCTCACTCGGACATAAGACTCTTTGGCTGATGGGCGGCAGTAGCTACAGTATATGGCTGTTCTGTCTGTGTCTGTTTGTAATACAGCCTGTGGCTTTTTGCTCTAATGCAATCAAACGTGGTGAAGCAGGTCTGAACCCCCAAATAAACACAGTGAAGTTACTTTGTGGAGAACATAGCTCTATTCAAAATGTAAAATACCAAGTTTTGATTGAAAGTTAAAAAAAAAAAAAAAAAAAAAACAGACAGAAAGAAACACAATGAAAAGCAATACAGTGGAGAGAAAGGTGGGCAGAGAGAGGCAGACACAGAACAAAGACCAAAAAGAGACTTTGAGAGAGCAGACAAATAAGACTGATTGTAATGGAGGCTCATCTCTCAGGTTTAGGGGTTATATGCCAGAGTGCAGAAAACTTTTCATCACTGTCAAATGAAACGTCTGAAAACAAGCCTGTTTCCATTCAGCACAGTTCAACAGAGGAAAATGGTGGGCTGAGAGGACTTTGACAGGAGAGTAAGGTCCCCCTCCCTCCTTTCACCCCAGCGCCTCTTTGACCTGCATTGTTCAGAGTTGACTTGTTGAAGAAAGAACACAAGTTCTGTATTCATTTTCCACTCACTGTTTTTGGTTACTCTTTGACACTCTATTTCATTGCGATTTCACTATTATAACAGATGAGACTGCATAGAATCATTGTAGTAATGTAGTGTAGTGTGTAGGCTTGGGTGGTATCAAGACATAATAGTACAGCAGGTATTTTAAAGGTATAATTTTCAATACGGTCACACATACAGATGCTCCGATGGTTAAACAGGCAGCTGAACTTAAAGAGATGGTGACTGCAGGTGGTGGAGAGTATTGCTGCATGTAACTTTATCATGAGATGACTTCTTCCAACTACAGAAGCTGATGTCATGTAAGACATGGACTCTGTTCAGCTCACTGATGTGTTGGTATACATTGCAGAGGCAAGTGTCATTGGGTCCTCGAGCAAAAAGAGAGCTTATTATTATTTAAATATAGCAAAACTCTGAGTAGGCTAACTGCATATCACTGTAGAAACACAGCATCTTAGGTTAGACAATTGACCCTTTGCTAAGTCCCGCCCCAGACGCAACTGACTAATCCTGTGATCCTTTGACTCTGATGCAATCATTTCAGATTTCCATTTTCAGGCTGGTTTTGTTGATTTCGAGCTAAATGTTATGCCTGGGGCACGTCGTATATTCATGACACTTCTTACCTGGAGAGGCTGCAAAAAGATATACGTTTCTTCCCTGTTCCAAAACCAAAATCAAACCCTGAAAAGTGTAGGGTTAGCCAGCTAGCTCCTTAAAGTATAGCCTGCTGAATGTATGCACATGCTGCTTTTGCTTTTTAATGATTATGCCATTGAATATAGACCATCCCTGCTCTACAGGGACCGCTGAAGACACAATATTGTCTTATTATACTGAATACCTTGGTGAAATGTGAGTAAGGTATGAAAAAATAGATACCACCCAAGCCTCTTAGTGTGAGCACTGTATGTTTGCTGACTAGTCAACTTTTCTGTCGATATGTGCTATAGATCCAGTGCTTCATATTAACACAGCATATGCTTAAAGATAAATGATTAATGTATTGTGGCATGTACATTAATACATTTCTAAAGCGAAGCTCGTATTTAAATGTTTATCTTCTGCCCTTAATGGACTCTGGCTATGGACTTTTTTAGGCACTCTCATTACTTAACAGAAAATATGTATCCTTTATTAGACCAGGAAGTCTATTAAAATACAAAATCTTATGTACACCAGGCAGTTGTTCAAACTGGCCACAAAAACTTGACAGAGTGCTTTAAATTTTCTTTCTCTTTTTTTTAACCTCCTATGCATACAGAAATTCCACACACAACAAAACACTGAGGTCACCTCTCTTGTCAGTTTAAAATTTTTTTGTTTAATCTATGATTTGACTGAAAAGAAAACCAAACCCAGACAGGGCCTCTCTCTCTCTCCCTCCTCCACTCAGATCAGTGTGTTCTGTGGAAATTCATTATGCACGGTCAAGAGCCCGAGGGACCTCTGTTGCCATCGCCTCTCCTCCAGTCTCCACCTTAACACTTGACATTGTTTTTAGCGGCTCATCATCACAGCAGACCAACAAGGCCGCTCATTAACATGCAATTAGTGAATTGTGATCCGGTGGTGGGTAGAGCAAGGCCAGCACTGTGCTGTCACCTGTGCAGATGTGTCTAAACAGGAGCATGCCCACATAGTTCATTAAGCACTGAGCAAGCTAGCAGAAAATTCTACAGTTTAATGAAGAGGGCTGGGGAGTAAAATGTTTCTTTTGGTTAGATTTCCTTCCTTGTTTTTTTTCCCTTGCTACTATTTTTCAGCCCCTCCTCATGTCTTCTCTTGTTTAAGGCAATTCATGGTTTCGGTGTCTGCGAGGCTCAGCATAACATAAACTTTGTCATCTGCCAAAATACACAAATATTTACACAGTGTCCTGTGTGGATGTTGGCATGGAGGCCAACATTTTTTCCTATGTGCTAGAAAAGCAAACTAGATGCTTCTTTTGTGCACTTATTCCCAAATTTTGTAGCTATCGCCATCAACTCCAGTTCCACCATCATTAATGACAGCAGCAAACTACACCAGCCATGATGAAGAGAACAAAAGCATGCACTTACATTGATATCCTCCAGATCCAAGAAGTTCAGTATGATGCCGTTCCTCTTCCAGATGATTGGTGGGCGCAGTGTCCCCTGGATGGCACAGGTTAGGACAGCACTGAGGCCCACTGTTACCGTGGAGACACTGATCTGCTGATCCTCTGCCAGGCTCAGCTGGACAACCTCTGTTACAATGAGAGTATGAAGAGAAATGATTAGTGTTGAAGAGGGAGAACGGATGACAGTGAGGTGAATAAGAGATGATACTAAGAAGAAAAGATTTAGAAAAATGACAAGATAGAGGAAAAAAAGGAAGCAGAGAAAATCACAAATCAGAATGAGTGTGCTGATGTAGTGGAACTGTAGCCAAGCTGCAAGCATCCATCTCATTACTAGTGGACCAGGGAGGATAAACAGCTGTCCGGGAGTGAAGGATATCCAGTATGAAAAAAGACCACGTGTCAGAGGACACGCAGCTAGCCAAATATCATTCTTCTCATTAAGGGAAATTTATGTTCATTGAAATGGCCATCCAATTCAATTCACCTTTACGGCAAATTAAGAATTATTCTTCACTGGTTCCCCTTGGCGCCATAAATACTGACTGTCGCCAAGCTGTGTGGCCAAGCACAAAATCTACAGTCATAGTTACAGTCTGGAAACTTTGTCATCTACTGAACATTTTTCTTATTGTCAGTTTAAACTTACGTTGTTTTAACTAGACATAAAACAGTGTCTTTGCAGCAGAATGGGCTCTGCAAGTGTCATGTATCCTCACTATTAACTCTATTTCTTCTTAAGTTACAACACCGTCTAATTCTTCAACTTTCTCCATTAAAACAAAATCTCTGTACTCACAAAATATGCTTAAAAATAATGGTGTTTTTGTCAGTTTTGACAGCAATGAATAGGTATAATATTGGGATAAGAGCAGAAGTATGCTGTGGAGATATTGTGTAAATGTGGGGCTCAGGCACGCCTGCAGTGACATGATATATGTCAGTGTGTGACCCTGGGTCAATATTGGCTGGGGACAGGATATACTTGGCTCAATAAATAAAGAGACACAGACGCCTGATAGAAATCTAAATGGAGCCATCCAAGCGTAACACTGAGCAAATCTCACACAAGGCATTTACTGGACTGATGCTATTAACTGCCCTTGCTGCGTGACTTTTCAGTGCCGAAATACTTTAAAAAAAAAAAGATGACACGATTAAGGATCTTATTAGAGCAACAATAAAAAAGAGACAAGAGCAGGGAAATTTAAATCTGTCATTATGCCTGGAAAATGAACATCGATAGATAATACAGATGCTGGGATTTGCAGAATAAATACTAGTACAGGATATTAAGCACAAAGAAAAAACACAACACCAAAGAAAGAGCAATTCAGACTAATTATCCTGCTTAAATTGGTGAGCAATTTCCCCTATATGAATTAACTGACCATACAAAATTATATACATCATATCTATTTATGTCAAATCAGTAATATCCCTCTCAGTACAATAAATATTCTGAAGTATGTACTGATAATATTGGCTTTCCAAAGAAATGTAGTTATTCCAGTCAAAATAAAATGAGCATCTGCTGGGAAATAGAAAATCCGCATGAAATACAGTCATCATGATGGCATCATCTTAATGATGTGGTTTTAGATGTTGCAAAGAAATAGAGCTTAATGATATGTGATCATGATGATCCTGCGCTTATAACTCAATCAGCTGATTTGTGTGTTCCTGCTATTCACTTAAAAACCAATTTCATTTAGCCACAAACTATGTTAACCAATCATCTTGTTACTGTCAGGCTTGAAAACTGTCCTTTCACAGCGGGGGTTGTTTATTTCTTCCAGCTCCCATAATTAGGAAAGCAGTGCCAAGCATGGCATCTGTCCAACACAGAGCTGCTCTCGGATCACAAAATAAGTTGCAAGATAAACTACACTCACTATGTTGATATAGGTTTCATGTAGTATACATTAATATACCACCAGCATGTTTGTGCTGAGAAACTTCTAAATTTCCTAACTTGTGCTCCCTCTCTGGTGCCACAACTCTATCAATTCTATCACAACGTCTAATGGCTGAAAAACAGTGATAAGGCCAGTATCACCACAAAGTTTCATCTCAACACCCACATGGAGCAATATTTCATTGTCCAAATACGCTTCAAGTAGATGGCTAACAGACTTTGAAATGTTTGTGCGGAACTTCCTGTCCGGAT
This sequence comes from Epinephelus moara, assembly GCF_006386435.1. Lineage (NCBI taxonomy): Eukaryota > Metazoa > Chordata > Actinopteri > Perciformes > Serranidae > Epinephelus > Epinephelus moara. Next base: position 7,158,293 of record NC_065508.1, on the reverse strand, counting down.
CCAGACTTTGACAAACGCTGTTGTAAAAGACCCCTGGATATTAGCTGTCTGTTTCACATGGCTCTCCAGGTGATAGATATATCCAGGGTGACAGCTCAGTCTGTCGGTGATATTTCAGAATGCCTTGGGTACAGTGCACTGCCAGGTCCAACAAAGTTATAATTCAGCAGAGCAGTAATTTGGGTGGCAGAACAGGCTTTGAGTGCCATGTGGACAGATGAGGGATGAAATGCATTGATCTGACATGGCTTGGAGGGGTGGTTCCAAGGTGGTACTGTGCATTTTAACTAGACCACATCTCACAATAAATTGAATACAGTGCATGGGAGTAAGACGTGTGGTTTGCTGTGTCTTTCTGCAGCAGCTGGCTGTTCAGATGGGCAGCTGGTACGACTTAATATTGATTCTTATGAGGTATAAAAGTAGGTGTACAGTTTTAAAAGTTTGCTGGCAAGGACTGTTTCTTCAAAGTTCAGTCAGATTAGAAGTACAAACTGTAATTAATAGACTATGGCAAATAAAACACTGGCTACTGTGAAGGACAGGGCTGCTTTTGATACCTACAGTAAATAAGCAAATGCTGCCACAATGAAATTCGGGTGCAAAAAAAGCAGTTGGAGATTTTTTATTTTAATTCCAGAGTTAAAAAACTGCTACTAAAAAAAGAGAAAATAGGTTTCTATAAACTTTCTAAGTCATCTTGAAACTTTTGTGGACCTGATAGTTGTGTTTTTGAGGGCTGACTCCAGTCTGGTGTTGAAATATTGACCGGTGAGTTTCAGATAGCACTGTGTTTATCTGGTTTTGGAATGAACACCTTCATTTTACTACACTGACAGCGGTGATAAGATAACCTTCAGCTCACAGCCCCCAATGTAGGGCTGTTACACTGCTGAATACATACCAAATCAAACAGGAAATGTTCCATAAATTCAAAATGGGCAGCAGTGTCTAAATAATTCCAACAAATGTGCCAACTCTTCATACTGTATGAGGTCAGTCTAAACTTTCAAACTTTCAGCTGATGTAATAGTCTTCACTTTTAATGTCTGCCTGAAAGGTCATACTAAAAAAAAATATATCTACCTCCACGAAAGACAGACCAGTGCTAAAATTAATCCTGATGCCGTCCAAACTTAATCTACTGAGGTTACAATTATGAAACCAAGAAAAGAGAGAAAATGCCCTGCCTTATTTATGTTGTGAAAAAAGGTGTGTAATATTAGTTAGAAAATATATTGGTTGCTGTTAATGTCACTTTTCTAGATCTATTACCTCTTTTCGTCAGTCATGGGCTGGATTGGCTTGGCTTGGCTTGGCTTGGTTTGGGCCGGCTGGTCGATGGCTCAAGTCCCTAGATATTGTTGCTGCATGTGTTTTTCCACAGCAGGGCAGGTAAAAGAAGTTTACCTGTTGGAGGTGAGCTGTTTGCAGAGGTGCAGTAAGAGCCTGTTGTCTGCAGCTCATCATCATCTCACTGTGGCTGTTTCTGATTTAACTCTTCCTCGCTGCACCGTTGTTAGACTTGCCTTTGTTGAAGAAAAGACGCTAACAAAGTTCTGCTACTTAGGTAATAACACATTTCATTTCCTATAGATTCTTCACAATAAAAGTCGTTATTTTCTTACGTATAAACTTTTATTGTGAAGCAGCAACATAAGGAAATTTGAGTTTTCAAGCAGCAACTTCACACAAACATAAACAGTAAATTAAAGCAGATATCTAAAGGAAAGACAGGATGCAGGAGAGAAACTAAACTCTAAACCACAGAGATTTAGTTAGCTACTAAAAAGTACAGAGAGCTGAACACACAGAGACTTTTAAAACGCCTTTCTCTCTGGTCTCCTGCGCACTCCTGGGGAGTAGAAGGGGGGATGTCGGGAATTGGCTGCGGTCAGCGAGACGCCACAGCTACCTGCTTGAGGGCAGGCAGCCCTGTTTTTGGACCTACTCCAGAGAAGGTCCATTTCCACTGCGGCGTGGCATGGCGCGTCTGAACTGACAATGGAAACACAAATTGCTGCAGCATTGCTTTACTCAGCGCGGCCAAGAGAGACAATGGAAAAAGGATATATGTAATAAAGGGACAGTTTAAATGTTAAAGGGAAACCTTGTGTTTGTTTTTATGTCTAGTGACTAATGGAGACAACAATTTTTAAAATTGGGCCAGTACTGAGCCGCTGCAGTCTCAGCGGTAAAACAGACTGCAATGTTATCCCTATTGGCAATTATGCACTGTCAATTTCTGTCCATTAAAATTGCTTATTTTGCCAGTGACAGGCTCAGACTATTAGTGTCTGACAACATTACATAAAGGACCCTGCAGAGAAATTTTGCCTTTCCTTTCTCTGGTCTGTTTGTTATTGTGACCATGTCTAACTGAAGAAGAAGTGTCATTCTGAAATCTGACGATAGGTGACCCATTGCAGGGGAAACAATGGTGGCAACAATAATGAGAGCTGGAGAGAGGAGAGCTGGGAAGAGTTGGAGTAAAGAAAACCAAGCTTTGTGTTATTCTAAAAGAGTTCCTAAGTCCTGGCTGAATATTTAGCTGATTTCAAATGGAATGTGGAGAAGTCTGCAAGAATTCAGAATTAGACTTCTCCATGAGCGAGACTTGGTCACACACACTAACAAACAGACTGGAGGTTAAGGTAAAAAAAAATTACTTTTAATGGACCTAAATTGATGGGGCACAATTGTCCATAGAGATTACATTGCAGGCTGTTTTGAGGTCTCGCTCAATACTGAGCCAATTTCAAAAAATGTTGTCTCCATTTAGTCACTTAGAAACAATACCATGGGAAATAATGGTCCAGGTTCAAAAACACCTAAGTGTCACTTTAAGATTTTCATTGCCAAGCCCTACAATAGAGTATATCCTATGTTACGGTGATACAGGCTGGTTTGGAAACCCAACTGTCAGGTGTAAGGGTTAAATTCTTAAAAAGCATCGGGGATGTAAAATCTCAGTAGGAACTTATACACATTATGTTTGGCTTTGTCCTAAAATTCAAGCACACTGGGTCAACATTCTACAGGACATGGGAAAATTCTTGGTGTTGCTTTGTGTATGAATCCTGTCCATTTACTCCTGGATTACCTGTGTCAAGATGCTATTGTTGGTTTCTCTAGCAGTTTATATGATATCATGCATATGCTGCAAGGAAGCATAACTTGTTGTCATGGATAAGTGACAAGCCACCCTCTAAGGCAAACTGACACAAATGGAGGATTCGTGGAAATATGGACTCCTTACTTCAGTTTCTCAAACTAAACTGTGGCTTCAACTAGTGTTGTTGTTGGCGGCCTGTTTTAATTTTAGTTTTAGTCTAGTCTTTGTGTCAAACTGTCATTTTAGTTTTTATTAGTTTTAGTCACGTTCATACTCTTTTTTGTCTAGTCAAGTTTCAGTCAACTAAAAGTCTGAGCATTTTAGTCTTATTTTAGTCAGAATAATCCATGACTATTTTC
>NC_065508.1:7089620-7153771 GCF_006386435.1 Epinephelus moara | reverse complement strand
TTTTTATTCGTCAACAATATTGCATTATATATTTAATTATAGTTATCGTCACATGACCACCATTTACGTTGTGTCTTGTCTCGTTTTCGACACGTGATAAAGGTTTGTTGACAACGATATTTAGTCATACTGTTCGTTGACGAAAGCAACACTAGCTTCAACACTTGCAGGCATTTTGCTTGATTGACTTATAGACACTGCACCTATGGATTGTACTGTTGTTTTGAATGTATACATTTTTTTTTTTTATGTTGATGGTTGTGCAGACCAGTGTTGTGCTGAGCTGGTCAATGTTGTTTATAAAAAGAAGAAAAGTCAATAAATATATTTGACTAAAAAAAACAAGCATGTTTGGCCATATAACTTTAGATTTATACCAGTTGTTTATTTAGGTTGTAGGTATATAAAGGCAGACGTACACTTTCATGTTTGTAACCTTTGAAATTATTTGTATAGATTTATCGTTCAACTCTCTTTTAAAAATTCATTTTAACAGTAAGTGAGTCTTTTGAATAGTGCTGTTATTAAATCATATTTTATTGCGACATGTCTACCTTTGTTGAGCAATTCTGTTAGTGTTTTCTTTTCTTTTACGGGATACAGAAATAGAACCACAACCTTGAGAGGAAGAATAAATGAGCCTAACCCTTCAAATGCGTCAGCGCTGAATCTTGTCTTAATACAAAATAGCCCAAGAACTTCGCCTTCATAAAATACTGACTAAAATTTGCAAAGCTATTACATAAATCATAATGTATCTGATCATTAAGGAAATGAATAAGACAAAGAAAACATTTCCAACTACAAAGACTAATCCCACTTTAAAAGTAAATCTATATACATCTGTTCAAAGATCCTTCGATGCTCTGTGCCACTCTCTGATGACCCAGACAAATTGCATATCCACAGGCAGTGCCTGCTCTGCCCTGGATAGCTGGGGAAGGTTGTCATGACATTATCTAGTTAATGATCCCTACACTTTCCTCCCCCCTTCCCAAAATAGCTCCAATGTGTAAGTTAGTAATTGACTTTCAGGGGAATTCAGGAGCTCCACTGATCGATCAGCGCTGCTAACTGAGCTATGGACTGGCTGACAGGGCCAACCGGGAGGTTTCTGTATCTAGCTCTGAAGGGATACACAGTACAGCAGAGTGCGAGTAAAGAGAGGAAGAGTGAGGAAGAAAGGAGGGGAAGCAAGGCCAAATATCAGGTATAAGATGTAAAGACAGAGACAAGGGGAGAACCTTTAATGACAGGAAATAGGGTAAATTAGGACAAGTGTGAGCAGAGGAAAAAGACAATAAACAGAAAAGAGGAATGCAACATCAGAGCTAGGGAAAAAGAGAGCTCAAATGTGAGAGAAAAATAATGTAATGATGAACAAATGAAAGAAAGACATGTCGAAAGATGGACCGAAGGAACACAGGAACATAAGAGAAGGAGTAAAAATGTGTGTGCGTGTGACTCAAGAAGAGAGACAAATTTGATGCAGAGCACGTAGAAAATCTCCCAGGGAATAACTAATGTGGCGAGCTCAAGACTGCAGCTGAGAGAGTTGTCCCTTTCCACTTTTATGAGACCAGCCCCCCCGTGAGCTGGAGTAAGACATCAAGCCACAAAGCAGAGGAGCAGAACACCATGACTTTTTTAGAGGGTAGGACAGATAACATCCTGACTGTAGACTAAGACGAGGGAAAGAGAGAGGTAGTGAGGGGCAGAGAGCGAGGAGGAGATACAGAGAGAAAGGCAGATGGAGAGAGGGTGAAAGGTGAAGGAGTTGGATGTGAAGAGTCGTGTGCATGGCCAGGAAGCAAGAAAACAAGCTGACAGGCACCCAGTGAGCATCAACAGATTTGTCGAGGGTCAAACAAACAATCAAGCATGTAGTTTAATAATGGGCTAAATTTGGTAAAGTGTTTTAGGGTGCTTTCAGACCTAGAGTTTGCTTGCTTCGGTCCGAATCAGGGACTGATTTTCTTACAAAGTTGCATAATTGCCGCGAGTTGGTTCGTGTTCTCACGGCAGCATTTACAAGCGGACCAGATCAAATGCCTTGTGTGAGAAAGCTGCTCTTGATTGGTCAGAATTTCCATGCGAGAAAAATCCAGGGAGTAAACGAAATGTTGAAGAAGAGTACACTTGCAAGATAACTGTGACACTTTCTAATGTCACAATGGAGGGACAACTACGCAGGTTGATTTTAGCGCTGCTCATCGTGGACTATATTGCTGTCATTGTTCATTTTAGTCAAACCATACAGTTTGAAAACGAGGCGCGGCTCCAACTAGAAAATAATGTTTTGATGCATTGGATGTGCTGAATGTGCATATTAAGGCAGTACAAGAGGAGGTGCACATTAATAATCCTCCAGGACTGTAACATGCTCATGTTTAACCCAAGAATGCGTGATGAGACTGCAGCTGGTCAGATCAAGGTTGGAAGATGTTCTCACCATAAACGAACTGCACCGGAGTTGGTTTGTATCTGGACCGAGACCACCTCTTAAAGAAGTTCTGGGTCCGGTTGTTTTGGTGTGCACCAGAGTGCGATTGCTGTGTTTATACCTGCCCAAATGAAATGCATTTGAGTTCGACTGAACTGAACCAAACGGGGCAGTTGTGAAAGCACCCTCAGATTTCGTGTACCAATTGTTTCAACAGCACCTACACTCACTTGAATACACCATGATGCATGTTTTTTTATGTTTGTTTTTTTTATCTGTTTTGAATGTTGTTCTTTCTTTCTTTTAAGTTTTATTTTTATTTCTTCACACGTTTCTACCTTGAGATGACAGGCTATATTGCTGTCTGGTCCGATAAATTGAAAAAATCTCCCAAATTATCCCCGCTGTTACTTAAATGTCTCTTGATTTGCAAAGTACTAAATCCATGTAGCAGCAAAGTAACTATACCCATATTTAAGTTGCAATCTTTCTGTAAATTCATAAAAATGTCTTTAAATCACATGGAGTTGCTGCTCCCACCAGAATGGTAATAAAAACAGAACATTAATGGACTCTGTGATTGAATCTCCCTGTATAGAGACTTAGCAATTTTTAAGATAATATATGACAAAGTAATTGTGATATGTGCAAAATTAAATGAAACATGAAAGACTGTGATCCAAACAGGCATACTAGGAAATTAGCTTTCTCTCTTATGACCAACAAACTCAGAGTACACTCGCCTTTACATTTTACCAGAAATTCAAGATAGGAAAAAAATAGATTCCTTGAGGTAAATAACTTTCTTCTCTAGTTGTTTAGTGGGCGTGTTTTTCTGGAACAAAATAATTACGTTTCAATCTGTTACTCACCAAACAATCCACTCTAGTCCAATATAAACAAGTTTCAACAGTTCCATGCATTTTATACAGAATCAGTGGCTGCTGAGGATCACTGTCTCTGCAGAGGGAGGTGGATAACATTTTTTGGGTGTTTGTGTTGTTGTATCGGCACAGAAATGGAGGCAGAAACAGACAGATCAAGAGAGAGACTAACAATATTTACCAAATCTACTCCCCCAAAATTGGTTAACAGCAGCAGTGATAAAAGATAACTTAATGTGTTTAATCAAGCTGTCAAACCTGCAAATCTGACATTGTTAGACCTCAGAGATGTCTCAGAAAACACAGTGTAAATTAGGAGAGTTCATGCAAATATGTAGCTCAGCACAACTATGTTGAAAGAAAGTCAGTTCAAACTTAATACAGCCCTGATATGACATATAAAAATGGGCCTGACAGAGGCTATGGTGTGAGGTTGTCCAAGGCTGCTTTATAACTTTTGTGCAAAGACATTGGCCAAGTGTGTTATCTGACCACTTACGAAATATTTTAATTAATTAATAATCTTTATAATTTTAATTCTATTTCATAGTAATAGTTTGATAGAAACTGATCTGGTAAGCTGCTCTGTATTTAACGTGATATTTTATTGCTCCCCTTAGATCAGTGTCTCTCTGAAGTGAATGAATGTGTGATAAACGTTAAGTCAGCACTTCAAAAGTCAGTACTCTAATTAACAGCATTACCTTATTATGCTTATAGAAAATGGAATTTGCTCAGACTACGTTTCCCTTAAAACATATTGGCTATTTCAAATTAGTTGTGTAATAACATAACAACATAATTTCTAGGAGACAGGGTTGACTAATGCAAACTTTACTACTTTTGACTGTTAAACATCAAACAGATAAAAACTGCAATTTTATAAAAATCTTTACCATATGAAATTATAAAACACTCTTTCTTGCAGGTAAAACAAGATGTCGGTGCATCTATTAGAAATGGACTAAACTTGGCTGTTATATTAGACACTTGGCATATTTATAGCTGTTCCCACAGTGTTTCAGCAGCATTTCAGTGACTACAGAGCAACACTCTACAGTAACACTGAGACATACTGTCAAGCAGTGAAACCTGTGGAAAAGCATAGCGCACTCAGGTTTACATGTGAGATGCCACCACAGTAATTACTGCTTGTCTACTTCAACAATCTTCCCTGGATTAGTCTGAAGATTCATCAGAACTTTGGATAGGTGTTCGAGCCCAACTTATGCCTTTAACTACAACTGAGAGAACACAGACACCCAGACATGTACATGCAGATAAAAACACAGAAAGAAACACACACATACACCCCACTGTGCTTTTTCTCCTTCTCTCTCTGAGTGCAAGCCTTAGTGGTGGATATTGTGTCACTCACAGCAAGTACATCCTCCTCCGTTCATGTCATGTATGCAAATATATGCACGGCACACTCGATTATTCACATTTGACCCTCTTAGAAACATATCCTCATTTGGTCTCGTGTTGTAAATGAAGATTCAGGCATTAGTCATTAAGCTCATCAGTGAGTGAAAAGCAGCTGCTACAGTAAGTGGGCTTGATTTGCCATCCTACATGTTCCTGTAAAGCTGCCAAACTACTTAGCAATGGAGACTTGTAGGATTCAGAGTAACCTCACGCTGGTGTTGTGTTTGCACTTGGGTCAGCCCTCAACTAAAGGCACGTTTAACAGGCAACAGAACAGATTTTTGTATTGTTGCTATGCAACCACCAAAACGCCATGACAACAGGCAATCTTAGACCACCAGGCAATGCAGCAAAATAGTGCTGTGTGTCAGTCTGTGGTTAAACATGGGTTGCTCTCACTCAGTGTACTTCCAATCAAAGGGGCAGATGCTGGCACCTGTCATCATCTTTTTTTGTATTGTAAGATCAGGAAAACACTTGGAAGCCTTAAGCAGTAAGTGCAATGAAGCAGTCTACAGTGATGCATGGGGATGCTTAAAGATGTAGGTTGCATTTGTGCATCAAGGTGTGCTCATATTAGACTTGCACCAATTTATCGGCAGTGCTCGGAACCAGGCTGGTTTTCACGTGATCGGCCATGACCTGCGACCGGCCGGTCAGTATAAAATATGCCGATTTAAAACGCCTGTCAACTTCCCGGCGCGCTGCATGATTGACATCGTGTAACATCAGCAGCGCAGACACACACACATGTGCAACTCACAGCTTGGGCGATGTGAGGAAGTGAAACATGAGCAGCTTCTCACCTTAATCATTCACGCACACACATCAAAAGAGAGAAGGAGAAAGTTGTTAATTGTCAGTGTTAAACTGAACTGCAGAGCTCTCACTGCTGCACTGTGCCGCTTGAATCTGACGAGGCGTGTGTCCGCGTGCCGAAGATGCACGTGTCCACGCGTTTACTAGCGGCCGCGTCCTGAAGACCTGTGTGAATTTTCCACAAGAGATATTTTTACTTTTTTGTCTTTTAAAGAAATTACCCACAAATGCTATACACCAAGATTGTCTTTTAAAGAAATTACCCACAAATGCTATACACCAAGAAGTATTATTTTATTTATCTATGTTTTTATTTATGTATGCCTTTTTTACTTATTTATTTTAATACTGTACCTGAAGTTATATTTGGGCAAAAAAGAAAATGTTTCTTAACCTGTGTCACTGTTTTTGTTTGTTTGTTTGAGATGATTATTGAAAAGCTGGTTGTATCTTGGTTAAAATATTCTAATAAAGGACAGATAGAAAATATTGCAATATCTTGTGTGCTGTAAAGTGGTTTGAAAAAAATGAAATCGGAATTGCAATATCTTGTGTGCTGTAAAGTGGTTTGAAAAAAATGAAATCGGAATTGGCCATCCAAATACTCTGCAAATCCGAAATCGGTATCGGCCCAAAAAATTGTAACCGGTGCAAGTCTAGCTCATATACACCAATCAGCCAAGACTTTAAATGCACTGAGAGGTGAAGTGAATGACACTGAGCATATTGTTACAATGCAGTGTCCTGCTGGGAAATCTTGAAGGTGAAAAGGTTTTCCAGCAGAACACTGGATTGTTTCAAGATAATCAAAGTTATATCACCTGTCAGTGGTTTAAATGTTTTGGCTGACTGGTGTATCTGCACACATGTATCTTTGAAATATGCAGAATATAGAAAAAAAGGAGAAAGTTGATGCAGGTATACAGATGTGTACATAAAGTAAATCTACTAATACTTTTAAAATCAAGTTCTAAAGCACACATTTGTTATCTAATATATTTTGATTCTTGCTTGAAAACCTATCTCCTATATCCAAAGAGTCTATAAGGTTGAGTAAAAAAGTGTATCATGGTACATGTCTTTTGTTGAAGACTGAAGGAGTGGGAGTGGGTAATATGGATAGAATCTTATGGTGAATGGACTACATTTATATGGTGCTTTTAACAGACAATGCACTTTACAATTTGCCTCTCATTTACCCTTTTACACACACACACACACACATACACCCGTGGTGATGGATATAGGGATAGGGAGCAACTTGGGGCTCTTTCTCTTGCTCAAGGACACTTAGAAATGTGCCTGACTCTGCGATGAATGATAGACTGGACTGCACTTCCTCCTGGGCCGACCCCCCCACTGATATGCAGTATGTGATTTTATTACATCAAAATAAAGTATATTAAGATATACAATAGAACATTCTCGGAAATTCAATTGAGAAACTGCACAGATGAACTAACTGGAAGGGCCGTCAGTTTCTGGCTAAACCACTGAAATGCAGGGAAACTGCCCACTTACAACCAGCTTTGTGTCATCGCAGTGTGGGCGGTATGTGCAGATAAACAGTGTTTGACTTCTCCCTCGTGCGTGCCGTGAGTGCTTGAACTCCCCACTCATTTGCCAGCAGATGCATTTCACATCGTCGGTGATGTGCTTCTCATCACCTGTTGGACTTTTGTCAGTGGATGGGCGAGGAGCATGCAGGACAGTGAGAATGCCCAACATCATTCATCTGCACTCACTGCACACACTACGATGAAACCATAGAAATAAAACGAGAGGAGCAGGAACATTCCCATTCAAAGCAACATAGCGAGATGGTCAGAGTGGTGGCCAATTTTGATGTGCACCATTGCCACTGCAACCACTGTAACTGGCTAGCTTCTGTCTATACAAACCAACTAGCGGCAAGTCACAAACTCTCCGAGGTGAGATTTTGCAGTCATGATCAGCTATTGCCATTTCCTTTTTTTCTTATCAAATGATGACAGCAAACAGTTGAATGCCCTTTCTACTCATTTTATTTCTATGGATGACACAGGGCTAGTTGAAAATCTGCAAAGTTTACCTTTAAATGCCTGAAAAGCAAATTCACGTTGAGCAAAAATTTGTCATGTGGCAGTCCTGCAAATTAATTTGCAGCACTGCCCTCATTGGGTGAAAGCCCAGTTCAGACCAAAGATTCAGAGAGCTCTGAGGACTTGCTGCATCAAGTGGACACGCCGTCTGTGGTCATTTTGACTTGACCAGTGGACTTCACTACAAGCTGATTGGCTGTTGAAACAGATGACGTGCTTTACGTTCTGAAACNCACACAGGGCTGCCGACAGATTCTACAATGTAAATTGCAGAATCTGTCTTGAGAGATTACTACAGGACTGCATGTGATAATGTCCTCCGTGAACAAACTGACACAGCCGGCTTTGTACAGTACATGTAGGGAGACAGGACTCCCACTGGGAGCCCTCAGTGTGTACAAATGATCTTGGCATGTCACTGTGCATTCAGTATGAGGGTTGCTCTCAGCGGGTGAGCTGCAACTATTAGAAAATATATCATCCATGTTTCAAACACACTGACATGCTGAATTAATAGCATGTTGTATATCATACTGTACATGCACACCCATTTTCTCAGTCAATCAATAACTGTGCACTCTCAGGCAGTTAATTCAATGCATACACTGTATATCACATCACATATTGTACATACATACTGCTCATTTGTTGTCACTCATACACACTCAGTCTTATCTATTATGTACACACAAGCACTTATTCTCTCTCGCTCACACACACACACACACACACACCAACAGACAAACTCCAGCTCTCTCTTTGAGAGTGCTGGTGTGGTGATTATTCATGGGAGGGAGATGGGGTGAGCAATCAGCGGCCAGCTCATTAATCATACTGGATGCAGACCCTTAATCTCCTCCACAGGTACAGAGGAATCCTCTGCTGCTGCTCCTCATTGCTTCTCTAACTTCACTCTGCCTCCTTTTCTCTTCCACATACCGTATCATTTTCTCTCTGATGCTTTGTTTGCATCCATGGCTATTTCTCTCCGTCTTTGTCCTTTTCAGAGACTCTCACACTCCTTTCTTTTTTTATCTCTGTGACTCTCTGGCTGCCTGTCAGTCTTCCTTTCCATCTCACTCTTTTCTTGCGGGTTTTAATCTACGTCTCTCTCTTCCCTGTCGTTCTATTTAAAGTGCCTCCTTGCCTGGATGTCTCTCAACTTGCTAGCAAAGCCACGATGGTGCTCCTTCTCCAGTAGGGCCCATTAACTAGGCAGCGAACAAGCCTTGTTAGGATCACAAAGAGAAGACAGAGCGAGCCAGTGGAGGAAGTGTATTGTAGGAGTGTGTGCAGGAAGGAGTATTTTATAACGTGTTCCATGCTGTATTAATAAGCCAGGAGCAGCACTTTGGCAGGAGATCTGGCTCTGCTCGCTCTTCTTCTGCAGCTACATAAGCATTTTAAAAATACAGTTGAGAATACTTCACTTCAAAGCAGCTAGAGTGTAACTTTTGAAAAGCTGTGTGTTTTTTATGTTGGTTGGAAATAGTTAAGAACCACTTGTGCTGTTCTGCCACTAAACAAAAATAAAATAATAATAAGTTAATTTATACCGAGTGCATGATGATTTGATTAAATTGCTACCTCTTGCTTTAGTAAAAAAACACAAAAATTACTTCAAGCATTTCCCAGAACAGAACACACAGTGCGATGCCATTGACAGTTAAATTACACTCCTGTCACCTGGAAAATCACAGGTTTAAAATGCCAACAAAAATTAAAACGCCTATGCAGGAATATAATAAGATACTTCTCCAGCACACTAACTGATGTAAGAGCCAACAGTGGGGTTAATGCTTACCAAAAACCACTAAAAATAACCTTGCTGTTGTCAAGAATATGTATTACTCATGATATCTTCCACAGTCAAACTGGAACTGCAGGCTTAGGCCATTTAAAAGGAACAATTTTCTCCCCCGCATTACGTAATGACCAATTTTGCAGGAACAGGCTACTAACAACAGAGCCCATTTCTGAGGTGGGTGTTGCTGCTAAGCACCTGAGCTCATTGCAAGGTGATAGTGGATTTACAGAGGACGAGGCTCAATAATGAACCTGCATCAGCTGGGTAATGACAGGGCAGAACACTCTTTACTGTGTCATTCAGTCCCTAAGGGCTGGAGTAACCTGTCGGGAAAATGAACAGATTAATTGCCTGTCTGGATGGTTAACAGACAGGTTTACCTAAGTGGTAGACATCCAAACTTTTATCTTGTTACTATACATTCAATGTTATTTTGCTGCGTATAGCCTGGTGCGTCATTTTAAACAGAATCATTAACCTTTTCTCTTTAATGCCAAGCCTTTAAATCGCCACTTGCTAATACAGTTAAAACTAAAGTTACACCAATATTGGCTTCTAAGCGTGTCTTACTGCAAGTCATTTCTCCACAGCTTTTCCAATATTTCATGTGTTATGACTCCTGTAGGTCAAAGATACTGCGACCCTCTGGCATTATGAAATTACATTAACTGAGATGAAAGAAGGCTGTCATGTTTCTCATGGCATTTTTCTTTGAATAAAGGAACAGAATGCACCTGTGCCTTTATTTCAGTAATTTCCAAAGAAAGGCCCCTTTAAAGCATTTTTAAATTCATTGATTTTGAAATTTTATACAGTGTAACTAACAGGGGTGCAAGGATACATTGATTTGTATCTATATACCCTAACAAGCCACTTTATTAGGTACACCTTTTCAACTGCACGTTAACACAAATAGCTAGTCAACCAATCACATGGCAGCATCTCAGTGCATTTAGGCATGTAGACACAGCCAGGACAACCTGCTGAAGTTCAAACCGAGCATCAGAATGGGGAAAAAAGGTGATTTAAGTGACTTTGAACATGGCATGGTTGTTGGTGCCAGACGGGCTGGTCTGAGCATTTCAGAAACTGCTTATGTACTGGGATTTTCACGCACAACCATCTTTAGGGTTTACAGAGGATGGTCCGAAAAAGAGAAAATATGCAGAGAGTGGCAGTTCTCAGGGTGAAAATGCCTTGTTGATGCCAGAGGTCAGAGGAGAATGGAGTTTACTGTACTCCAATGGCCTCCAGTCACCAGATCTCAATCCAGTAGAGCACCTTTGAAATGTGGTGGAACAAGAGATTTGCAGCCGACAAATCTGCAGCAACTGTGTGACGCTATCATGTCAATATGGACCAAAATATCTGAGGAACGTTTCCAGCACCTTGTTGAATCTATGACACAAAGAATTAAGGCAGCTCTGAAGGCAAAAGGTGGTCCAATCTGGTACTAGCAAGGTGTACTTCATAAAGTGGTCGATAAGTGTATTGATTCCATGATGAATGGTCAGTCCTTTATTATTAATGCGAAGTGAAAACAGTGACACATATCGTCATGTTTAAGATATGCCTTTTTTTTTTGAAATACCATGGCATGTCTGTCTCACTTTCCAAATTCTTTCCAAGCACATGCCCAGAGCCTGTAATCCACCTAGTCCACCCAGTTGACTGATACATCTGGCATCATGACATGAAACAGTGGTTTCTCAACTGAAATAAAACAACCAATGAGCGCTGCAGGGTACCAGAACCAATGAGTGGTATAGACAAAAAAAAAAAAAAAAGCTGCAATCGAGGGTGTTCTAAATCCACGTCTTCTCACCGAACATCCTAGTTTCTTTTACTTTGTGCTGCTCCACTGTTAAAACCCCAGAAAGAAAGCATGATGGCATGGCTATGTAACGGTGTGAACTTAAAATTACATTAAATTTAGGTTAACACATTGGTCTCTTGTGATTGGTTAAAGGAAATCGAATCCCCCTCCCTCACTTAAATCTGTTACAGTGGATGCAATGTCAAACTGAAGATGGGAAGGGAGTGCTGCAAGGTGACAATTCTGTGTGATATCAGGCAATCCAAGCACACCTCCTTCCTAAGCATTCAAGAGTTCTAGCAGCCTAGCGCCTGGCAGACAATGGCAAGCAGCCAAGAAAAGGATACTATAGACACCATGCCGGTAAGCTTATATATAAGTGATAATGTCTCGTATCAATCCAAGACCCCGAATTGAATTAAATCAAAATCGTACCATAGCAGACTTTGTTAATATCGTGTCTTAATCTAAAGAATTGATTCAGTATCGTATTGTGATAAAACTTGTGATTTCTTCCCCTACTTCCTCAGAAAATATGTGACAGTGTTTGGCAATATTAGTCCATTTGTTTTGACTTTTATTTTAAGCTGTATTAGCCTCTAAAATTTTTTCTCACATATCAATCTGAGCTATTTGTGAACCTTGTTCATGCTCCAAACTGATAAACATAAATATTTCACAAGCAGGTTTTACGTACCCAGTTTATTTTCTAAAAGCTCACAGTATTAATAATGTGAACAGGGCAAAAGTACTTTTTTTTACTTGCGTGCAGACACAAGCATTAAGTGGCTTGTATAACTTCAATGTCTGTTTCACAATCCATTTAAAAGTAAACAGTTTGAAAAAGAAATGGTAAAAGAAGAAGTGTAGCTATGCAGCCTGCATTTAGAAAATCAAGATCAAGAAACAGCTTGGATAAAATGTTATCTTCACACCCTTTGGTTTGATAAAACTGACATTTTAAGTCTCAAAGGCCAAAAAAGTCATCCTGCTCTGAGAGGCTTAATGGAAACAAGCTGACAGTCGGGAGCTAATCTCCCATACTTCATTTGGCCGAATGAGAACCAATTCATTAAAGCGATACTCTCATCTGATAGCAGCATAGGATCTCTGACAATCTGGATAATCTTTCATCTTTATGGAAACAAAAAAAAAAAAGACCCCCCACCCTCCCCTCTTTCTCTCTCACCAGCCATGCCTCTTACTGTAAACTGCGAAGGCATTTTCTGACAGGGTTGGCTAAGTGGTCTTTCTCTCGTTTCAAAGCCCTTTCAGCCTTGGGGAGGAGGAGGGTAAAAGAGATTAGTGGCCTGCAGCAGAACTCTGCACTGCAGGAGCCACAGCTTGACCTGACCTGAGGGTCTGCCTCGATAGAGACAGAATGCAAAATGAGATGCACTGAGAACCGTATGTGTGTCTTGGTGGATTCATCTGCACAGGGCTGTATGTGTTTCAATGCAAGCATCTCGACATATGTGTCAAGAACAGAAGCATTACAAATCTTCTGATGCAGAAGCATATGTATGTTAAACAACAATAGCCTGATTAGAGCTGCAGTAGAAGGGAATAGAAAGACCAGTCCTTTCCTTTATGTGGCTCTCATGAGGGCTTTTTTCCAGTGAAAAACACTCTAAGGTCAAAGAGTTCAATAGCCACGTTCAGACTGTTGAAGTGGTGAGTGCAAAACACTATATACTGTATTTTCAATTTAATTTGTTACAGTACAATTTAGAGAGGCTGTGTTTTATTTTCTTCAGCGAGAAAGAGAGAGGTCATTGCTTGACAAGGCTAACTGTGAGATAAAAACTGAAGCTAATGAGACTACATCTACAGAGACAAAGGAAACAAGAATGGTTTCTCTTTTATTTACTCTCAAATAAAGTACATCTTAGTATTCTGTCAGAACTAACGAATGCTGTTTTACAGTGTGCCAAAATTAAATACACTTATCTAGCATCACACTCCAGCGCATATTACAAGATTCTTTTCACTGAGCAGTTTTTCTATAAAGTATTGAAACTAGGTTGTCAGTGTGAAGCCCATGTGTGTTCATGTAATCTATTCTCCACATAACATTCCAGTGATTCTAAGCAGAGCCCAAAGTCCCACATCTGCTGTTTATCTATCCTGCTTTGATAACACATGAAGGTCACTGTTTGAAAAAGTACAGATTGATTGAATTCTCATAC
Organism: Epinephelus moara; assembly: GCF_006386435.1. Lineage (NCBI taxonomy): Eukaryota > Metazoa > Chordata > Actinopteri > Perciformes > Serranidae > Epinephelus > Epinephelus moara. The sequence continues at coordinate 7,140,304 of NC_065508.1, read as the reverse complement.
TTATAAACTGCAGCTGAATTGCTTAACAACATCTCAGGAGTTACCACTAGGTCACGGCCAGGACTAACGATGCCACTGTTTATTCCACACTACTGAAGCTGCTTCTCTTTTTGGAACCACCACAGGTTTGGTAATAATTTTGCTATCAGCCATGCTTGGTCGTTGTCGTGGGTAACAGTATAACGTCACTGTTAACAAGTCAAAATATCATGAATATCACAATTTGAATTTTTCATGATATTAAAAATGATACCAGTATTATCATAAATGAGATGATATGGCACACCCCTAACACTACTCTGAAAAAGTAAAATGTAACACAGCGTGTGTACTGCTACATACTAGAAGCATATAAGCACACAGTAGCACTAGTACAGTGACATCCCAATGTAACGTCAATGTAAATATGTGCTTAAGTCAGGAGATAGATAGACTTACCAGTGAACTAGATATGTAACTTATTGTTAGGATAATCTGTAGCTATTGTTTTTATATTTGTCTGCTGTTGCTTTTGCTTTATGTTTGCTTTTTAAATGCATTTTCTGCACTGTTTTTACCTATTTATTGTCTTGCTTTTAGCTTTTGTTTTTAATGATCTATTGTTCCTTTAATGTTCTATGTAATGTATTTCTCTTGTAAAGCACATTGAATTGTTTTGTGTATGAATGGTGCTATATAAATAAAATAAAATTGCCTTGCCTTAAAACATAAAAACATGTTTCAGGTTGCACCTGTGCAAGGCCAGTCCAGACAGCTGGACTGATTAAAACTGATGCAAATCTGCTACATCACGTATGAGTGTTGGACCACTGAAATACACAGGTGTACCACATCTTGCGTAAAGACCCTGTTAAAACCAAAGGATTCAGGCCAAAGGAAAACTGCAAGGGGTGATAAGATAATTTGCACATCAGGGGAGATGGCATCAGACAAAATCTAATTAAGAGAAAAGGTATCAGGCAGTGTCAAGGTAAGCAGCTCTGGACTGATGGATAGATGGCCAGATCATCCCCATAATCAACCCCGTGGGGAAATTCCTCATTATCCCTGCTCGTGATCCCTTTATTTAAGACAAGAATAACATTTCCAGTCTGGGTGCCATTTGCCCTTCAAAATACAATCACAGAATAACAAAAAACAAACAAAGAAACTGTCAAAGGACTGATTTGTGTGAGTTTAATGTAATTATGCATTTTAATAACATTTATTGTGACATTTCTCTCCATACAAAATGTCACTAAATAAACTGACAGGGAAGGTTATTAATAAACTTTAAGAACAATTATTACAACTACAATTTTTAGTAAAATATGTGGCTGGGTAATGCTTCATATGTTTTGACAGAAGGCACAGCTCGGTGAGAAATGGCACAGATTCAGCTGTTTCCTGCAAAAATAAGAGCTGTACACACACCTGCGTTACAAGTCCAGAAATAGAGAGGTCATATTTAGATGATGTACAGTAGTCTGATTTTCATTGTTGGTTGTTTTTTTTAAATTATTGACTCAACGAAGGTTTGCTGAGCATACATGTTCTTTCTTAACAATGCTAAATATCACAATATCTCATCTACAGTATATAGTTCTGCACACCTGGGAACTGTCAAGTTAAACCAGCGCATTTTGCTGCAAGCTATGACGCACTACACTGAATCAGATGGATGGATTAGATGTCTTGCTTGACGGCATTTTGCCAAATTGAGGTACCTCAAATTAGCTTCCTAGACACTGGGGTGATGCCTGTAGCCAGTTTGGCAATCAGCATCACCTCTAAGCTAAGTATCTCTGATGTAATTACCTCTGCAACTTAGTAGGGCTAATTTTATGTTGAAACAATCATAAAGGTGTTGACTGAGCTATCACTTGGGTGTATTAGGCAATTATTGCTAAAGCTACAATATTGGATTTTTCAATAGGTAAATATATTTTGTTAGACCCTCCCTGCCTTATAAAACAACCACATCTTTCTGACTTTACTCTTTGAATCAAAGACTTTCTGTGGAATATTTGTAGTCTTCAAGCCCAAGACAAAATACTCAAGTGTTACCATTTACTCAAGAGTGACACATCTGCTCTAGAGGCATAGAAGACACTGTCCAACTGTTTTCATAGGCTAGGCAGTAGATGTAAAAGCTATGTTCTCTCTTTTAAAAACAGCTAGTGGGAGTGTTTTATTATATATAAAAGGTAATATAAACCAAAACCTTTGAGGATGAACCAGACATTGAGCTTTTGAATAGCACAGAATAAAGAGCATCTGAAAAAAGATCTACATAGGAAAGCTAATTTTCCTTCAAGAGAATGCCCTTCAGAGTGTGTCTCTGATAGAAATACTAATGGTAGAAAGAAAATCATCCACTTGGCTCAGATTTGGGGAGTCTCTATCATCTAATGACAAGGTCTTGACTTTGCAGAATTATAAATGGACATCTGTAGATTAATAGAGTTGGGGGTTGGCTGATTTATCCATGTACCATCAAGATGGTTCCTGCAAATTTCTTTGAGTTCCAGGAATTCAGGCTCATTTTACTACAGGAGTTACATGAGACAATAAAAAAAAACACTTTTTGATTAAATAATTAAAGCTGACTCATTTAAAGCCTCTGAATACATACAGTACATCAGTGTGCATGATGTAAAACGTCATCAATGCCGCCTCGTTCTTGCTTTTAAATGTTGGCCCACATTACATCTGTTGATTACGTCTGTGTCTCTGAAACAGTGTCTGTGATTTTATAACACCAATGCTCGCATAACAGAAACTGTCATTAATTATTAAAAGACATTTTTATCTGATAAAGGTCAGTCCATTGATACAACCTGATTCAGAAAAATAATCATTCCACTGTTGTTTTTCTTTCGATTGAGCTGAATCTCTTCACATCTTACATTCTCAATTGACCAGTATACAGTATCTTCTTTCTTTTACACCTTGGTAAAATGTGGGCTGATTAATTAGCAGAAAAGTGAACTAAACAGGCGTTATAACATGGCACCATTAAAACCACTAACAGGGTTTTTAAAAAGCTGCTGATGAGTTGATGAAGTTGATTAATTGCTCCATATTTTCCCCTGGAGTGCTCTCTCGCGTCTCTCTTTCTCTCTCTTGTGCAATGAATTATGAGAGAATAAAGTTTGTCTACACGTTGCGTACACCACACTACTAAATTATTATGGGTCCTCCAAGCATGACAGGAGTTTTGCAAATAATTATGAACGTTTCAGGCTAAATTCCTGCACGCTTAATGATTAAACTATATGTAGGCAGTATGGAGGCTGGAGGGTGGTTTTGCCTGCTTAAAGTGAGAAGGATGTGGATTTGATCCCCTGCTGGACCCCTTCCATACGGATCTGACCTCAAGTAACCAGTGACCGGTGTGTTCACAGAAGATAGTATATGCTAATGTTTGTCACACACTGGCTGTCACACCAAGAATGCGTGTGTGAGCAGTTTGACCAAAGGCACATTTTCTGTCCAACAGCTCTGCATGCTGCAAAATGGTGACATAACAGAAGCTCAGACATTTTAGTGACCACAGTCTATGATGAGATATAAACGATGAGGTATTTGAGAAGACATGACACCAAATGGTTGTCCAAATGGTAATATTCTGTATCTGGTCTCTGCTCTTTTTGTCTGAATGTGTAAAAAAAGTGGTGGACCCACATGCTGTCAGCACAAAATGTACCAAAGAAGCAGCTTAGTTTCTGCGATAGACCTTCATTGGGCAATAAACAAACAATGCAATAAAGGGCATCTTTATACAGAGTCACGGACTCCAACAGCTAATTGCAAACTGGGTCTGTGAAGGTTCAGTCACATCTCAAATGGTTAAATTGCGCCTCCCCAAACTTCTTGTCACCAAAAAACAACTTCAATCAGGAACACTCTAGTCAAAGAAAACTTTATTTCCATTAGCAATATTATATTTGGCAGTATGGCTCTGTTCTGGGGCCTCTCTGCCTTTCCTACACCTACGCAGAAAGCCTTTTCCACTTGCCTATGTGGAAAGCCTAAGGGGGAGAGAGCACATCTCTCTGCCCTTTCATGTGCAAACCAGGAAAGCCTGAGGCAAAGACAGCACACCTCTCTGCCCTTCCATGCACTTTTGTGGAAAGCCTTACGGCAGAGAGAGCAAACCTTTCTGCCCTTCCATGCGCTTACAAAGAAAGCCTAAGGCAGGGAGAGCAGCAACAAAGACCCCTGAATTAAATTTGCCAATCAGTTGCATAGAGAGGAATCATGTGATCTATCAGTTGACTCCCTTCCATTAATCAGCTGCACCATCAGTTGATTGGGCTGTTTGAGATCGATGATGTAGCTGAGATGAGAGCTGAGCTTGACACCATGTCTTGCCTTAACTATTGTTATGCTCAGTTTTATTTATCATCAGTAATGACTTCAGATCCTCTTGCTGCATTAGTTTACAACGAGAAATTGTCAACAGTTAATGTTATCCCCTAACTTTAGTTTAATATGCAGCATATTTTCTTCAAGTTGAACTTAAAGTTTGTCAAAGACATTGGACTTTGGGTATATGAAATCCTTAATTGCACTTTTATGTCTCTTGTGCCGGATTTGCTTGGTACCTCTCAGGGTCAAATCATGAAAATGTGCAATGTAACAGAGGTAAAACCGTGAGAATCGTCTCAGGGAGTGCTGTCTTACAGAACCGCATTCAATTCTGTACAACTTATTCAAAGATTTACGTCAGACCGAGATGTGGCTGTTTCTCTGCCTCCCAACCAGTGCAGTCTACAGCCCACTGCAATCCTGACTGTCATAGCTGTGTTCACGACACCGGGGCAATAAACTCAAAAGCCTTTTGAATTTCTTCCTGGATTTCTGATGTGTAGTACAACATCACATCAAGGTGTTCCACATATGTGAAGCTTGTAACTGGGATTTAGTCTAGAAAAAAAAAAAGAAAAAAAGAAAAAGCAACAAAAAAAGAACTGCATCATCTTGGTACAAAAAAAGCCTCTGAGCTTTAGCCCTGAAGCCAGCTCAGCGCATGTTGTTTCAGAAGACTTGGTTGAACAGGAGCTTGTTGCCACAGGAGATATTGAGTAACACTAACACTCTGCTGGGAGCGTGCAATATTGAGCTGAGCTGCAGAATCAGGCCGCACCCCTGAGAATAAAGACTTTAGAGATTTGGGATTACCTGCTCCTCTATCATCTCTCTCTCGCACGCTCTCTCTCTCCCTTGTACACACCCACACTTCAAAATGTTTGACTGTTTCAGCTTTCTGAAGCTGTCAAAGCTGCACTTTCAAGGTCTCCTGAACAAAAAAACTCCGGCTTCGGAAATTCTTTAAAAGCCGCTAAATGATATTGGCAAGCAAGAGTGCTTTTAAAGGAGTGATGTAACTCTAACAGATGAAGAATGCTCAGGCTTACTGTAAGGAAACTGTAAGAAAACTAATGGACACCTCTCTCTAAAATGATAAACTAATCTGTCAGGTGTCATTTGGTTTGGTTTTTTATTAAATCATCTTTAACTCTTTCACCAAGGATCTTACACACAACACAAGATGATATGTGTGTTTAATGTCAGTGAGAAATGCTAAACTTTCTTGTCTGAAGTTTTGTTGTGTTTGGTGTTGTTTGTCCTGCCCTGTCATACTGCACAGCTGCTTTTGTGGATTTATTTCCCTACAAATGACATGTTTTGGCTACCTGCAGTGCGCCACAGATGTGAATATAAATTACTGGCTTCCTTTATTGCATCTGGACCCTTAGTGATTAAGATAAGCATAACTAAGGAGGTCTGCTTCCTTGTTGGAGTGCAAAATGTAGTAAATTACACAAATTCCTAATCGCAAACAGCCCAATGCTGCCAAACTCTTGTGCTGTGTCACTAAGTGTTACTGAAGTACAAGCTGATACCTGGATATGACTCATACACTTTCTTCACTGAGTCACTGTCACCCTGAATGTGTGTAAAGACTGTGAAAAGGTGTATGTGATCTCCTGTCTCCATCCCATCTGCCCTTCATCATTTATTTTCCCCACTAGCTTTGTGTCTCTGCCTTACCCATGACTCTCTTCATCCTAACGTCTACCTTCCTCTGTTTTCTCCCATTTACTTAGAATTGTCATCTCCAAAATCTCCACATCTCACCCCCTTAATATTTACTCCTGCCCAGAACTGCACATGCTGCTGTGTATTACATGGATACTCATCTTGTTTTAGCGGGGGGCCACTTTCGAAAAATGACAGGAGGCCAGGGGCCAGTTAGTAAACTAACATTTACAAAACACTGCTCAAAAAAATTAAGGGAACACTTAAATCACACATCATATCTTGATGAACAATCTATTCAAGTTGAAAGTCTTAACTGATGTACACTAACTTGTTGAGAACAAAATGATGTCACAACAGTCAATGGAAACCAAAACCATCAATCCACTGAGGGCTAATTTCAAAATCACACCAAAAATCAAAGTAAAAAAATGAAATCACAGGCTGATTCAACTTATGTGAATTTTATCACAGCATCTCAACATAATGTCCAAAAGGTGCTCAAATGGATTTAGGTCAGGCGAATGAAAGGGCCAGTCAATGGCATCAATGCCTTCATCATCCAGGAACTGCCTACACGCTCTGGCCACATGAGGCCGGGCATTGTCCTGCACCAGGAGGAGCCCAGGGCCCACTGCACCAGCGTAAAGTCTGACAATCACTTTGAGGATTTCATCCTGGTACCTAACAGCAGTCAGGGTACCGCTGGCTATGACAAGGAGGTCTGTCTGACCCTCCAAGGATCTGCCTCCCCAGACCATCACTGACCCACCACCAAACCAGTCATGCTAGATGATGTTACAGGAAGCATAATGTTCACCACGGTGTCTCCAGACTCTTTCACGCTAGTCACGTGTGGTCAGTTTGAAATTCTGGTGTTCTCTGGTGAGTGCCAACCTGGTTGCAAGGTGCTGGGATGTGAGCACAGGTCCCACTAGAGGACGTCAGGCCCTTATGCCACCCTCATGGAGTCTGTTTCTGACAGTTTGGTCAGAAACATGCAAACCAGTAGTCTGCTGGAGGTCATCTTGTAGGGCTCTGGCAGTGCTCCTGTTCCTCCTCCCACAAGGGAGCAGATACAGGTCCTGCTGCTGGGTTGATGCCCTTCTATGGCCCTGTCCAGCTCTCCGCGTGTAACAGCCAGTCTCCTGGTATCTCCTCCATGCTCTTAAGACTGTTCTGGGGGACACAGCAAACCTTCTTGGGACCGCATGTATGGATGTGCCATCCTGGAAGAGCTGGACTACCTGTGCAACCTGATTGGACTGCAGGTACCACCTCATGCTTCCAGTAGTGACAAGGACACTATCAGAACACAAAACTAGAGAAGAATCAGTCAGGAAGGATCAGGAGAGAGCAACTGTCTGTGGCCTTCAAAGGTAAAACCATTCCCTTTTTGGGGGTTGTCTTGCTTTTGCTTTTCCATTGCTCCAGTTGTCTCTTTCATTTGGACTTGATTTGCATTTGATTTGAGGATATTCGGGGCTTAGCCCACACCTCTGTCAGGGGGTCTAAGGGATGCTCTCATATTTTTTTTTGACATTTTACATGCTTTATTTATAGTGAGAGACAGTTATGACAGGAAAAATACGGCCTGGGGCCAGACTTGAACCCAAGCCATTGAGCTAAGGATATAGCCTTGATGGTATGTGCTCAACCCTGTGAGCTAACAGAGCACCCCTTCTCTGGCATTTTTATTCTTTTGATGAACAAGATGCTTTTAATACACTTTGACAGCTTATTTACATCCAAAGTACAAAAAGAAATCCCAGTGTGAATCGATTTGTTTTTACTGTAGATTAAAAAATGGTTGGAGGGCCACCCGTCACCCTGTCAAGCCGTCGGCCATAAGTTGAGTATCACTGGTGTATTGCCTACTTTTGTTTTCCTCCTCTGTTTTCACCCTGCTTCCCTTCTCTTGCTCATATTCCCTTATTACTCCTTACCCTGCTGCCTTACCTTGCCAGTGTACTCCGGCAGACCTTGACAAACACGCAGAAACATATAATGTATCACCTGCTCTTCTTAATGCTCTCCATCTCTCTGTATGTCTCCTTCCTCCACGCTTTTGGCCCCCTCCCAAATCCCTTTCTCCCCGCCCTCACTGGTAAACACATGTAAACAGGCAGCATCACCATGTTAACATTAGCGTCTTTTTGCAACTCCTCCGCATTTGAAGTCCCTACTCTGATCAAACAGTTTCATCCTTTTGAATATGGAGGAACTAAACTGAATAGCCCCTAAGGTGTTTGTTTGGGTTTTGGATGTGTGCTATTTAGCTGTTTGCAAAATAAGTATTTCAGCTGGGAGCCACCACGTCTACTCACTTGTGTTCTCATTCTTTCCCTCCTTTACTCGGTTCCACTTTCTTTCATCCCTTTATAAGATTTGAGTGTTTGTTGTCTTGTTTGACAAGTTCAGCTTAGTGACGTCAGCACTGGCCTCTGTTCGGTTCCAAACAGAGAAGAAAACAACTCTTATTAAAACATAACCTTATCACTATGACCAAGCCATCTGGACCAACTCGCTGATGATTTACACAGAACAGATGTTTGCCCGAAGAAAACAACACTCTCTCTGAGTGCATCTATGGGAAATATTTCTTACTTTCCAACACTGTAATGTTGCAACAGCAGAGTGCCTAAAAGCTAGGGTTATCCAGCCATAACAGATTATCAGGCTGAACTCTAACCTTTTTGGGTTGTTGTTCTGTTTTATGAATCTGCTGCTATATTCTTTTTTTTTTTTTTGTCTTTGTGAAAAAAAAATAAAAAAATCCTTTTTTCCTTTCTCTCTTCTGCTGTGTTTATCTCCTTTGTTCTGAGAGAACATTTTCAAAGCTGATGAAGGTGGATGCTGGAGGGGATTTCGTTGAGGAGATGAGAGGAGAAAAAGGAAGAAGAGTACCACTCCCATTCAAGCACACACAAACACGGGAGCAAGCACACATCCATATGGACGCACACTTGTTTGAAATTGCAATAAAAAAAGAGGGGGAAAGGGGGGATTGTTCCACCAAAGAGGCAAGAGAAAGAGCAAATCAATGGAGGCATGATAATGAATTATTTCCTCGCCAGAGAGGGAGTTAGAGGAGAGAGATAAAAGCAGACCACATGCTGCGCCACTAACAGCCTGGGGGCTGCTGCCTGTGAATTATGGCGCGTTGGAACACACTTGCCGCCCTCGGGACCCGTCGGTTGCAAAGGATAGAGAAAGGGGAAAAATAGAAATAAGAAAGCCGCAAAGAGATGGGGGGTGGGGACCAGAAAAGAAATGTCGGAAAGGGTAACAGGTCAAAGCAAAGCCCCTCGAGTCCTTGCAGAGCATGGATTTACATCTCTATGGCTAATTAGAGACGTAAAGATGAAATTAAAGTGGTGGAAATGAAAGGAGGGTAGATAGATGAGGGAAACAGAGGAGCAGGGGTGGGGGGACGGTGTTGGATGGGATTATTCAGCATGTGTAATTATGAGAGATATTAGATATCTGCTAGAACAGTGAGTGTGTCACCAATGAGAAGTCATGTCTTAATGATCCTTGCATGATGTTCCAGATGTACCGTGACATTTCCCCCCATTACAACATGATCTGCACTTAGAAGGCCCAGATTACTCACACACAGTGAGTGGTGGAGATGAATGAATTACGAGTGCAATTTGTACTTTATTGCAGCATGTTTAACATACCCTAGGCAGACATTTGTCTAACTCCTCTCTTTGTTCTTCCTCAACAAAGACGTCCTGCTGAGATTGTCCCAATTTAGGTGCTTGATTTAGATTAAGCCTTAACAACTAAATAAAAGAGTTGTTGGAAGTATATAAATATGCACTTAAAAAATTCAAATACCCTATTGGTGACTACATAATGCTTAAAAGGTGAATTATGGGACACATGAAGATCCAATCTGTGGCTGCACTCTGCTTGCGGCTGATTATTTTAATGTTACCTTACTGCACAAGTAGCACAAGGCTAACCTCAACTCAACTTCTTATTTAATTTACTTTTTTGAAAGAGAGAATTTGTCTGCAACTGTTTCAATTTTATACATCATCCATCTGTGATGTTAAATACTTTTTGCTGTGCTCACTGTTGTAATTTAGATTTTGGGCGACTGACTTTCCTTCTACTTGCCTCATCTACTTCATTTATTAATTCTCTATGTTTCCTAAAATTAGTTTCAATATCCCTCAGAGAACGTGTCTGAATTTGATACATCCAGCTGTTGTTTTTAAGTCTGGGTGGAGAGAGGGCAAATGCAATAGTACAGTAAGAGCGACACAGCGGGATTTGCCAGTTGAGCAGATATCTAGCTATAATTGACCCCTCGTCCTTCAAATGTAACATCTTCAATTTTATTTGGTTTTGTTGGGCTGACATCAAAGCCTTAACATTATTGTTTAAATTTTAGTCAGTTAAAGTTATTTTTTTTCTTTTATTGCTATGAAACTCAAATGTGAGCCTGAAGAACATGCAATGTTCTTGCAATGGCTGTGCAACCTTAATAGGCATCACCAAAAGTATTTCATTTCCTACAAAGATGAAGTGTGTTAATGTAATCAGCACCTTTGATTTCTGTGTAATTGGCCACTGGGAAAGCTCTCTCTCCATATTTCAGGCTAATTTACAGTAATGGCTCCAGCACAAACAAGTCTGTGTGTTTTGAGGGTTGTACAGAGTGCTGCAGGAATAAGGTCTAAAGCCCAGTTCAGACCAATAATTCGCGTCCAGATGAAACCATTTTAGGATGTTGCAGAGCAGTTGCAGTGGTGTGAACTGGCTGTCTGAGCTCAAGCCGGCTGATGGTGTCACCCCACTAGTCTAATTGCCAGTGGCTGGTTTTAGAACGTAAAGCTTGTCACCTGTTTCAGCAGCCAATCTGCTTGTAGTCTGCTGGTCAATCAAAATGACCACTGGCGGCGTGTTTGCCTGCTGTGGCAGGTGATCCGTCCCTGCCGAGCCCTCTGTTTCCGTCCTCATGGTGTGCTGGTGTCAGATGGTGGGTTGCTGCTGCTGCTCGCTGTATGTGCTTATGCCCCCTCACATACACACATTCTCTTTAACTGATTCATTGGCGCTGGCTATTCACATTATTGTGGCGTATTTATTATGAATACAGTCCATCTCATGCTCGTTTTGTCTCTGTTTTTTCGATGTTTCATCATGACTACAAATCCAACTGTAGTCAGCATCATACTATCACTATCCTCACTCACGTTTCAAGAAGCTACAAATTATATTCAGCCACAAAATACGCCTGAAAAGCTGCATAGAGATGATACACAGTCTCATCTAGTTGCAGATGGTGTGAACTGGCAGGTTTTTAAAATGTTGCAGAATGGGGCAATGCAAGTAGTTGGCTGTTTCAACTTGTCTCTTCGTGAATCTTTGGTCTGAACTGGGCATAAAACCCAGAAATGAGTTAGCATGTTAGCACACCTGCTCCCTTGTCTTGTAGTCAACAGATTTTTTTTTGATGGGTTTTTGTTAAGATGCCTGAGAAAAGATCTGTGGTTAACACAAGCTTGAGAGACTTACCATTTGCTCTACGAAACACCATACATCAGTAAGTACCCCACTCATAAATTTGAGACAGCCTTGATGAGGTAGTGACGTTTAAGTCATGTGACCACAGTGTAGTTTGTTCACAGCCTCATGTAAATGAACAAAACATGTAAATGTCTTAGAAACTTTTATTTGCCACAGAGCTTATGGAAAAATCCCCTTGTCTTTTTGTCAAGAGAACCAGGGTAATGTCAACATCCGTGCTGGCCTTAAAATAAACGTCATCCCTGCAGCACTCTACTGTGGTTTGAGATACTGTCCCCTCACAGGTTTGGCTGAGCTGAACAGGAGTTGTTTGTCTGGCCAAAAGTGTAGCAGGGTAATACTTTAAATCTCTGCCTGCAAAAATAATTCTTCTTTCTATTAGTCAAGAACACAAGCCAACATCAGTATTTGTTGACATTCTGGGCTCTGGAGTGTTCACTCCTTTAGTTTTTTAAAACATATATACAAATATTCTATCTTCTACTATATCTTATTGGTATAAGGAGAATAATCTTAACGTCACACAGCCAGCAGTTGGTCAAGCTCAGAAAACCCATCACAAAATGATCCAAATGCAAACCACAGTTTGGGCCAATGCTCATCCTTTATGCCTGACTCGCAATGGTCAATCTGTTTATATGAACACTATTAACATTGTTGGATTACTATGATAATTACTCTCATATTCATTGTAAATGCAGAAAGTATTCTGATGCTTCTGTAGCCTAGCAAAAAGTAGGAGTGAGGATGTTTCACTTCAGCACTAAAGCCTATTACATTCTGTCTCTCACTGACAGTAAACGCTGGTTTTATTAAATGTTCATGATGATTTTTCCAACTGGTTTATTCACCTAGCCTTAACCTCTCTATATTTCTCAGAACTAATAAAAAAAGTTTTCAGTGAATGTTAAAAAAACAAGGAACAAAACAAACACTTTTGGGAAATTAGTTACTGTCTTGAAAGAGTTAAATGAGAAGACTGATATTGCTGTGCGCTACCACTAAGCACAAAGACAGAGCCAGAAAGGAATAGATCAATTAGGAGTTACTGCCGGTTGCCTGGCAACCTCAAGGTGATGATACGAGCCGAGACAGGAGGTATCTATAAAGTCACTAACTGTTTTGTTTACTATTTCTGTTTGTGGACAAATTAAACAAACAAGATACAAAATATTCATTAATAAGCTTTAGAGGTGATAAGCACATTTTATTAACTTCAGAATGAGGCAGGCTTGCTGCTTAGTCTTTATGCTAAGCTAAGCTAATCGCCGCATGGCTCCATTCCTGCTGCACCAACGTGAGAGTAGAATCAATCTTCTCCTCTATCTCATGAAAAGCAAGCAAATAAGCCTGTTTCCCATAGGGACAAGGGTCAAATATATTTTCTAAGTTAACAGGACTCCAATAATGACTGCGACAAAGTCAGCCTCTCCACGTACTTTTTGTTTTTCTGTCACACTGTTTCACACCCAGCCTAGTCTGGCAGATGTTTATAAAGCATGGATGTCTCAGCTGAGGGTTTCACTGAAGAGTGCTTCATAGCGTCTCTGATGCCAAGCACATTAAGTGTATTTGTAATATCATAAAATAAATTGACGGCCCACTGACTCCAGGTATCCTTTGAGGAGCACTCATGTTTTGTTTTTTTTCATTTAGACGCAGACAGAAAAGCTTTTCTTCCTGTATCAAGGGCCTCCACAGACACGTCCGAATCTCCTCTTATGTTTTTGCTTTTGCTTTCCCTATGCTCTCCTCTCCTTATGTTTCACCCTTGTAGGCACTAAAGCATTCCACCTCACTGCCGTGTTTACACTCTGGGATAATAAAGTCTACATAGTCTATATCTCACACCACACAAATCACATCATTAATTGTTGTGCACAGAGTTCATATGGCTTACTTTACCTCTACCTCTTCTTTACAAGCATGATTCTGTACCTCCTCTCCTCTCCTCTCCTCTCCTCTCCTCTCCTCTAGGGAATGACCAGCTAAGTGTTGTATTAAATAAATGATTTGGACATTAAACAGACAGCCACAGTTACCATGACGACTCACTGGGCATCTGTCACTATTGAATCCAGAACAGACTGCTGGATGACCACTGCCTGTAAGGTGTTAAATGAGTATGTGTGTGTATGACTGGATGTGAAATGCATATGCAGAGCTCTAAATACTTTTTTGTGCATCTGCTGCAATATTTTTTATGACAACTCAATACGAGGAAACCATCAGTTTCCCTATAACTTTCTCAAAAACTGCATAGTTGAATAACTTCAAATTTTACATGGTCATAGTCAGGATCATCCTGAAAAGGATTACAGTGAAAATTTCATCAAACCTTTGATGGAAAACTTTTCTGCATTTATGAGAGTTTAAAGATGAGAACATTTCAGTGTGTTAGAATATCACTTAGATGTCCAGTGTAATACTTAAAATTTTATATGTTCACAGGAGCATTTTGAGCAAAAAAAAATCCATTGCGCTTCTCAGCAAACCTACTATGGAAATGTTTTTGATTGTAGTAGGAGTTTTTGCTGACCTCACATGTTCAACAAGACTTATTAATATATGTTGTGTTACAAATTATTACCATAATTTGAGCCTTTTGTTGTCCTTTATGGCTGCTCCAAGAATCGGTATCATAACAGCATGAATAGACGCACATCGAAATCCAAGCGGCTGGCTTGACTGTGTTCTAAATGTCCTCTTTTTACACCCCAACCGTATAAATTTGTTTTTCTTTGCATGAGAAAATGAACATGTTGTGTGAGTGTGTGAAAAGTGTTAATTGCATGAGTGTCACGATCAGTGCGTGAGAGTTGGCAGCCCTGCCCAACATATTTCCAGTACCAAGTTATATGCAACAGTGCTTGTCGAGGTGAAGATTGCGTGCACAGCCCAAATTTTACTGATGCGACCGTGCTTATGCATGTGGTATTTTGAGCTCTGATTATGCATGTGCACATAAATAGATGCACGAGAGCCTGTATGTGTGAGGTAATTATGCAGAACTGGAAAAATATATTTAACAGCAGGTGGCTAAAAATAAATAATGAAAGCTGAGAGATGAGTGTGTGACAGTTATTATACATTTGTCCAATTATAAATCATAATCTATTAGATTATGATAGTCGTATGAAATGAATGTAAATGTTGCCAATTCTATTGCTACCTTCTATTGTTACTTTTGATCAATTCAAACTACACATAGTCAATGGAAACTGTTTTATTTGCTGCCATCAACAGAAAAGCAAAGTGTTTGTAGCACTTTGGATGCTACAAACACTTAACAAGTTTGGATTAACAAGATCTAAATGGTTTGTTTGAGCTGCAATAAGGCTGAACACACAATGAAAGCTACATAATTATGAGGGTTTTACTGTGCCTCATTGAAAATCCCTTTACTTTAGCTTCCTTGAAAATGACAGATATCATATGGTTATTTCAATGAGGCCCATCTGAGTCAACTGACCAAACACTGCCTCTTTCTTTCTAACTGATATGCCACTGGTCAAGAGTTTGCTTCCTGTGCCATCTAAATATTACATTTTCAAAGGAAACAGAGGTAGAAATGTAAGGTGTTGTTAACATGATGTTTCATTACAACTGTGATAAACATAGAAATATATTTACAACAATCTTATTCCAGCAGCAAACCAACCGTAGATCACTTGAAACATGGATCAGCAATACACTCTATTGGAGTTTGTAAAAAGTCAGCCCCTACCTCAGTGCAGCATGGAGAGGTGCAACCAAAGCCTCAGCAGTCCCTTACCTGTTACTGCAGCTACCTGACACTGGGTAATTACCCAGGAACAGAGATGACACTTGGAAGGTGCCAGAAAGTCCCATATACACACACCAGCAATTAGCTGTAAAGGTCCATTGAGCGGTAATGAGGCATCGGATACTAGCTGAGGGAGGGTGGGCAGGGGGGGAGGAAAGGAAAGGAAAGGAACAGTAAAAAGAGATAAGTGCAGAAGACAAGTGTTGAAAGCTGTACAGAGGAAAACGGGAAAAAAGATAAATGGAGAAAAGACGAGGATATCGTAGAGATAACGTGGACAGGAAACAATAGAAAGCAGAGGGGAGGGGACGGTGGAGGGAATGTTATTGTGTGGGTGCAGAGGGAACCTCCAAGACCTCCAGTTCAAAGTCACTTTGTTGTTAAGAGCTTAGCTGGAGGTCTCTCACCCACTTGGCTGTCAGTGAACGACAGGCTCCCCTTGTAAAAGTGATATCTGATCTCAGCAAGATCATTTGTGCAGATTAAGGGCAAACTTGAGAAACATGACAGATCAAACCTTGACGGGAGCTGCCAGGCAGCGACACAAAGATATTATCTCGCTGCAGAGGCATCAGGGCTCTCTTAGAGCTTCATTGGAAACATACAAGGTGGAAAAGAGAGAGCCAAGAGGGAAAAAAATATTATATCATGTTGCACCAGCTGAGTTTCTGCATTGTACGAAACCTGCACAGCACTTTTCCTGTGGAATGGTGCTGAAATGAAACCCTGTCTCCCACAAATGATGTATGAAAACATCCGCAGTGACTTGAGGCACAAGACACAAATGTTTACTT
The DNA here is from genome assembly GCF_006386435.1 of Epinephelus moara. NCBI lineage: Eukaryota > Metazoa > Chordata > Actinopteri > Perciformes > Serranidae > Epinephelus > Epinephelus moara. The sequence goes on along the minus strand of NC_065508.1, from coordinate 7,124,149 downwards.
TGACAGCATTTAAAGGAAACAGAAAGTGTATACCTGGAGCCTATACCTAACTATACGAGGGATTCAGGATGTTAACCTCGATATTATCTGCCCACCTCCATGAAACCTCTACAAAGTGCTCAAACACTGCACTGCCTGTGACCACAATTAAGGCAGTAATTATGTTTCACAATGTTATTGGTAAAACAAATTATTGCAACATAATTTCTAGGAGACAGGGTTGGAAGTGATTAGTTGATTCATTGATTTAAGGATACAAGACTACTCAAAAATGCAAAACTAAATTAAAAATGTTCCCTTTGCTGGCATCTCTGAACCCCACTGATTACTGGGATGCTCTTGCTATATGTCAATCTATTTTTGCATGCATGTTATATATGTACACGGATATAAATGGATGCTTTTACGTAGATGTCTCTGACTGTGTGTAGTGTTCAGGGACATCAGGTAGCCTACATCTATGTATGTTCCACATTCATGTGTAATACACACACAGCAGACAAATTTCCCCCTTGGGGTTAATGCTATGGCAATTTTATCTATTACTGTCAACTGATCTTTTAATACCATACCATGTGTGAATAAAATAATTTGCTCATTATGCGGTTGCCATTCCATGAAAGCAAAGATTTGCTTCTCTGTTTTTTATCAGTGTAAGCTCACATCTTTATCTTATCTTATTATTTCTTTCAGCAATTTAAAGGTCACACAGCTGCTCTGCTACCTGTTCATAGGCACATGGCATTGTTTGACATTACATTGAATACAGAATTTATTCACAAATAGTTATTTAAATAGAAAAAAATAACCCTAGTCTTGGATAAATGAAATGGCCTTGCTTCATTTTAAATATATTTGTGTAGACTGTATCACTTAGTACTTCTTTGTGTGTTACAACAAAACATGTTCTTTTACAAGTAAAATCTTAATTCCTTACATTATTTTCAGGTAATTATTTACATGAGATAAATTCAGATATAGCCCTTATGTGGTTTTATGGGCACACATTTTACATGGGATTTGATTAAGAGCAATTTAGAGCACACACACACACACACACACACACACACACACACACACCCCTACATTGCCAACAGTGGACTCTGACTATGACCAACCAAGCGGGGACATCTGCTTCTGGTCATTTTGAAAAAACAAAACAAAATAAGAACAGAAAATTTACTTTTAAAGTCTTTTGAAAATAGTTTTAAAAGAAACTGCAGAGAGGGAACTTGCATCCTGTAGCAAAGTCTATCTATCAAAGAGGGTGTCCTCATACACTGCAGTAGAACTGTCTTTCCTCATTACTTCACCTCATGAGTGTTCCTCTACAAGGATTTTCTTTGTTTCTTTAAAAAAATGGATAATTTAATTTTAGTTTTATCAATATTTAAACATTTCTCTGTGCTAAAAACATTGAGAAGATAATCATTGCCATTTTAATTGAAGATAAATTATGTTTTTGTTGCAAATCATTAGTAACTTGGCTGCATGCACTAATATCAAGGACCGCAGCATTAGTTACAAAATGTACTTTATCTGGGCTCACATTAAATAAAATACATTCTTAAAGTTACATTTGAAATATTGATTACGCCAGTGCACTCCTGTTATTTTTTTAAATTCATATTCTCCTGTGTTACTCTTAAGGCCCATTTATGCTCAACGTTAAATACGGATCTGGATACGGACGGAGCCTTCTGTCCGTGCTCTGCGTTCATTTCGTCCGTATTTCTGCACGTTTCCATAAAGCTTACGGATACGGGCCAAACAGCGCAGTACCACCGGGAACTGTGGGGGCAGTGTTCCTGTCACTACCCGATACGTAGCTCTAGTGAGACACGAAGAAGAAATAACAATGGTGGAACTTTTTCACCTGAAACGCTGAAAATAAAATAAAAGAGGGAGACAGGTTTTTCCTATTTCATCTTTTGTTGTTATATTTCTCCCTCTCCTCTCTCTGGGAGCGTCCGAGCTCCCGCCGCCCGCTCCCGTCTCAAACACAGAGGCCTCCCTCCTCGGAGCCCCCCCTCCCAGCCCCGCACATACTCCCGAGGCTCGGGTCTCCCTCCCCGCGGACTCGCCCGCCCTCCCGGCTCCACTCGGCTCCCAGGGCCGAGGTACATTATCAATATCTCCTTCGCAGTCGCCATGTTTGTTTTTGAGTTTGTTGTCATAAACTTTTGACTCTGGGCTGCCCCCTGGTGGATATATTGGTTAACATCCATGCCAGCGTAAAGGACGCATGGAAGTATGTGGGCAGTGACGGTAACATCGTTTGAAACAGATGTATACATTGTCGTACGTAAAGTAAGCATAGATGGGCCTTTAGTCTAATGGTCGTTTTTGTGCCCGTGTTGAATGAGTAAAAATGCATTTTAAAGACGGCCCCCTTAATCCTGTGGATTGTATCTTAATTTGGATTTGTTCTTAATAGCTTAATTGGAGTCAGAAGAAAAAAATATTTCCCAATCTTAGGCAGGTTTTTAACCATGCGTTGACAACACTTTGTTTTGGCTGTTCAGGCATCTACAGGGCATTCATTTTAAACTCATTCATGAATATAGTGAGGTCAGATAAAATATACTGATTTTTTTAAGCATAGAAAACACACATGATTGACACATTTAGGTATATAAATATGCAATACAAACAAATGGACAACATCATGCTTGGACATAAGGTCTTCAACACACACACCTGTATCCCTCTCTTCAACCAATGAACCTCTTGACCTTTATCTGACACTGGCTGCTCTTTGTTTCTCACCAGCAGACCAATTATAACCATCTCATTTTGTTTCCTCTTGTTCCACCCTCTCTCATTTCTCCTGCTGGCCGTTCCCCTCCAGAGGCGCCTTCTTCACCTACTGGCTTTTATCTCCTCTTCCTCTATCTCATTCCCTCTCTCCTTCAAACCTCATACTATTCTCCTCTTTGCTCACCATTTCTGCTACTTCACTCTCTTGATTAATCAGTCAGACCTGCTGAGTGGTCCTGCCAGTGCAGCCCTGCATCTCCAAATAATTCCAGTATTAATAAGAGTCAAGAAAAACAAATACTGTCATGATGGATGAAGGATGTTGAGTAAGAAAACTAAAGAAAACAGGCTTAGAGGGGAAGAACTGCATGTGGGAGAAATATGGAGGAGCAATGGGAACAAGGAAGAAACTAGCCTGGTCCTAATTAGATGCTCACCAGCTGTGTGTTGTTGCAGTTAAATTAAAAGCAGGACCACTGGCTCATTGCGCGGCACCTTAACAACTAATGGTTCTGTTAACATACTCTAACAATGTCTACAACTGTATAGTTACGTGCTCAAGTAAATCTCTATTAATCCAGTAAACAAAGTTAGACTTTATAAATCAATCTGATAGGGAAATTATCAACCTTGAAATAAAGTATGAAGCTATCAAAATACTTCAAGAGGCAGTTTAAATTGTAGAGAAAATAAAGGTTGGATCACTGCTCCAAGATTGATAACTTTCAGGAGGAATATTTAGTCTTAGCCGGATCTATGAAAATAAATAAATAAAACCTTGCCAACGTAAGGACATGATGAGGGCAAGCAAAGACGGAACTAAAAGATTAAGTCATGAAAACTTTTCCTTCCGCTTTACTTCTCATCCCTGCCTTTGAAACACCCTGCCATCTTCCTGCCGTCTTTTTGCTGCTGCCCTGCTGCTTTCTTTTCACATGTCCTCTTTCTTCTGTTGTTTTACTCCTTTACTCCTCTGTTGCTCTCCCAATTTGCTGGCTTGATGACCCAGAGTCAATCATGAAGATTTAGTGAAATAAACAAGCCAGTGGATTGACATCGGAGCACGGCTCTTGGGCATTAGTTTGAATTCATGACCATCATTGTTTATTTTTGTTCTGCTGCTTTCATGCTGGTCTCTGTAGGATCTGGAGGGTCTCCAACAGTCCCAAAGTTTCTGCATTCTGAAGTTTTAGACCATAGTAACAAGCTAACACCAGGTTTACTAACGCTAAAGCGCTGTGAAGTTTCGGCGCTCATGTTAAGCGATTGGGCTTTTCGCGCTGGACGCGGCACAGCATTGAGCACTCGTGTCAGCTTGCAATCTCCAGCAATATTTTCTGTCTGTCTACTTTCTCCACAAGCCACAAGCAAATCTGGCAAGAAAACACACTGAAAATATATTGTAAATGGTATAAAGTGCATACTAAATATGATACAAAGGATCTGACCATGATAAATGATGGAATATGCATCTCGTGCTTCCACGTATTTGTCAGTTGTGCGTACACAGAGAGAAAAAGACCAGCAGGGCCAGTCCCTCACACATAGGCACACAGACACATGCAGACGCAGAGCTCTGCATGTGATTTAAACAGAGCAGTAAACAGAATGGCTTGCTACCGGCGCAGAGAAATGCGCTTCAGGTATAAACGGCCAGGCAACTGCAGACAGACAGCTGCGTGCAACAAATGTCAACTTTACATCAGAGCAAACTCTTCAAATATGTAAAACCCAAAGTTCAATAAGAGTTTCTTCTGGTTTGTAATTTCATTAGTCTTGGAATCATTTCATTCCAACAGCTGAATGTTGTATAAAGATATGAACATATCATCGCAATACAATACCAAAGACAGACGATAAGTAATACTAAATGATCACCAAGTGGTAACCACCAAGGCTGAATAATGAAGCCAATGCAGAAGAGCCAAAAAACTGCAGTTCATGGAATGGCCACTTGAGGCTGGCTCCAAAAAAAAGTAAATCCCTGCAGACCCCCGTGTTAAATGCCCAGTTTTACAACAGAAATAAACATGTTTACAGCCTGGTACAAAAAATGGTTTAGATCTCTATAGCTGTGATATCTCCAGGGGTGAATTTTTACATGACACACGTGTACAAGCATAAAGATACACAAGGTGTCACTAAGTGTATGAGTCACATCCACCCCTCGCTCCTCCACAGCTCCACCCTCTCATCCAAATATGGTCAACTTTATCTCCAAAAAAACAAGATGGCAATGGCTGAAATGCTGAACTCAAGGCCTCAAAACAGCAGTCTATGATTATCACCCTACTGTATGTTCAGCGTCTTCCCTTTTCTAACTCTTTGCTGCTTTTCATATCTTACTTGCACCCTCCACCTTGCAGCCGTAAGGACACAAGTTCAACTAAAAGTTTATTTAGTGAGCACATGCGCTGAAAGTGAAAGTCAATATCATGAGGTCTGGCACAGATATCTCCAGCTGCACATTTACAAAAGGTTACTCACCATACATAATACAAACGCAGCCCATGTATCACCGCAGGGCACTGTTATACACTACACATGTATCCACAAAGGAGCTCTGACCTTGTGTGACCGTATATATTATGTCTGCAGGCTTCAGATATCTCTCAATAAGCCTGCTCACCTATCAGCTCCAGTGCTAATGCACTGTTGTCTGTTACCGAATGGTTAATGCGGATCATCGCGGCTCCGGCATCAGTGCCAACGTCTGCAAGGCAAACTTGCACATTTATTATTGCATAATTATGGTGGTTCTAATTTGGACACAAAGGGCACATGTACAAGCCATCCTCTCCTACACAATGTTCATACTGTAATAAATGTTTGGAGACCACATAACCTCAGAAAACTGCAACGCTGATTTAAAGCCATTACACTGTTATCTCTGTCCTGCAATATGTGCTATGGCCAAAAAAAGGTTGATTACTCACGCCTGCTGTAGAATGGAACAAGAGGTCATTCTGTGTGTGTGTTTTTTTAACCACTGTCAGCTGAATATCATTGGGTTGTGGACTGTTTGTGGGACATAAGCCATCTAAAGAAGTCACATTAGGTTCTGTGTAAGTATAGCCTTTTTTTGGTCTTTCCCAGGGACGCACAAATATCGTAATCAAGGACGCTGATAAGTGATATTTAGAACCTAAATACATTTGCAGTGAGAATTAAAATCCTAGTGTCAAAATTAAGTAAGCCCAACACAAAACTTTATTTAAATGCCTTTTAGCATGTGTTTAATTAAATGTTGCAACATTATCTTTAAAACATTTATCATCTTAAAATAATTGAGTTTTAACTGAGGAGATAAAAAGATAGAAACAAAGAGAGAGAGAGCCTTTGATAAGATGCAAGGGTTTTTTTTTTTATCACAAAGCCCAGTGTTACTGTCTAATTCTCTGGTTTATCAGTGAAGTGGACTGCAGACTGGCTTCTCTATCAACAGCCTCATACACACAGTCCAGCATGGGTTAAATGCACTTCGACAGGTCCACGTTATAAATGACAGGTGTATGACATGTTGTTATCGTCACTGTGTCCATTTTTAAAAAACTATGATAATCTGGTCACATCTCTCGCCTGTGTCCAGGAACAGTCTCACTACCGCTTCTTCTACTCGCAGTTCTCGATTAATTTTGAATTGTAAGATTAGATTAGATGCAAATATGTGTGGCAGTGGTTCACTTTGTATTGTTTTTAAACCCCTACCTGGTAGATCCTTTTGTGTTACAATCTATTTCAGCCATTTGACTCTTCCACATCAACACAAAATATCATACAAATATATATATATATATCATAACATACATATCACGAGCGTAAACACAAAGAACATAGAGTCATAACGGGTGCACTGTCAGCATTAACAGATTTCATAAAATTAGATTCAAAAGAATCATTAAATATTGTATTGCTTACATTATCACAATATACTGAATCCTAACTCCTTTACTGTGGTAGGTATTTTGCCAATGCTCAGCTCTATTACAAATGGCACAATGTTACCAATGGAAACACTGGGTATTTCTGCAACTGCTGCTTAGAGGATTGAAATGTTTATTACAACTTCAGTAATATCTGCTGCCTTGCCTTTGACACACAACCGTGCTCGCTCACCAGAGCAGATCCAGTCTGCAAATGTAAAAATATACAATATACAAGTAGGCCTATCATATTTGGAATCTAGGGCTGTAATCAACAAAAGAAAATCTCAGTCCACTGAAATTCTACCTTCTTTTCCACCAGTCGATTGGTCGATAGGGAAAAACAAATTCTGCATGTTTTCTCTAGTTAACTGTTTCGGCCACAGTTCACTGAGCGCACTCTACCTCGTAGTGTTTTGTGTCTACTAAAGCGTTTTTTTTTTCTGTCACAGAGCTTGACATCAACACTTGCCCAGAGCAAGTAAACTATGGGCATTGCCTCAAGTAAGAAATAAATGCGATGTCCCATGTAATATTATCTGAAAATGAATACACACACACATACACACACTGTATTACTGGAAATTGCTGGGAGTGTCCAGCTGAGCTGTGTGTGCAACTCTTTCCTACCACCAAGCATTGAACAGGACTAATAAGAAAAATCAGACATACTGGACACTATAGGAGCTAACTCTAGGGCTGACGATGTCATAGGCCTATACAACATGAAGTTAATGTCTGTATGTTAATGTTGTATGCCTCTCAGAAGCTTCATAATTCAGCCTTGAACTGCAGCATCATTTTGGAGACTTTGTAAAATAAGTCCATAATGACAAATCTGACAGTGAAATTGTTTATCCTTTTTTCTGATTAAAAACTGAGAGTTCAAAAATGTTGAACTTTGGTACAACGCTGCACTCGTCACAGTCACCAGCTGTCCAATCACAGTGCAGAAGGGGCTGCTGTTTTCAGTGGAGAAAAAAACACCAGCGATTGTCTGACCAGTGAGAATGTATTTGGACAAAAGCATATCAACCAACCAATCGACCAACAGACCAGAACATGACGGCTCTATTTAAATCAATAAATGTAAATTTCAGTGTACTCCAAAATAACCTTAAGTTATTTTAAGACCCGATCTGATAGTGCTAATAACTCTTAAATGATAACAGTGGATGAAGTCTGGGCAAAGTTATTCCCCAACAGTGAAGCTAGACGCTCCAGTCTAATTTTCTGTAGAAGGAAACTGTTACCTCAACCATCCAAAAGGAAGACGAGTTTTTAAAGAACTCTTCTCTAAGGTATATATTAGATCTAAAGAGGAAATTGCTGAATCTTCTCCCATTATTTTGTGACTATAAACCTACACTTCATCACGCTGGTTATGTATAAACCAGATAATTTAGGAATTAAAGATCATTCCATGGTTAAACTGATTGGATTAGGAACACCAGCTAAATGTCTGAGACACAAATGTAAATGTGATTGCCGTCTCCCAGTAATTGCCAGTAATCTTTGAGACTACATCAGTAACATTCATTGTGAATCCATACTATTGGAGAAAGAAAAAGGTGTTTAAGTAGAATCTACTTAACAGTGGTACCAAAGAGGCAGTAGAGAAAAGCGGAAAAAAAGTACATCAAAATAACCTGCTGGGCTTGCAACGGTAGAATAAAGGGGGGAGGGAATCAATAAGAATGCAATCATTTTAGGAGTACTCTCCAAGAATATTCCCCTCTATTCAATTTGTGTTAAAAATAAAGAGAAAGATGGATTTGGGTGGCGACAGAACAGAGCTTTGTCGGGCCGTGTGCTTGTCGCGGTTTATACATTAAATACAGCAAAGACAACAAAGCGACCAAAACAATCCAATCAGCCTGTCTTAACAGCACAAGTTCAGAGACTGTAGGAGCAACAATGAGGCTGGAGTCGTGTTTTTGGGAGACAACCAGATGGTTTTGATTCTTAGATCAAAGCTGCAGCTTGCCGAGTACATTTTCAACCCCTGTGTTTTGGGTTATAGGGTCTCCAAAACAGGACTTAAGCTTGGATATCCACTGTGTTCCACCTGAAATCAGACAACGGGCTCAACGGTAGAATATCAACCAGGGCAAAATACCTTCTCACATCATTAAGGCCTATTATTAGTATTTTATTTTCCAAGCTTATGACCATATTGTATATTTCCACCCTGCTAAACACACCTGTGATTCCTGGCTGCTCTGCTTTCCAGATCGCACACTGGGGAAGAGCACTGACTGCATCCCAGGAAAACACACACACACACACACACACACACACACACACACACACTTTCATGCAATCTTACACAATTCAACACCATCAACATTATCCAGAACACCAGATGCGCCACTCAAAAATAATCACTCCCACTTGGTGCTGCCTTTCTGCGGCCCAACAGTTAACCTTGAGCATCATCTGATCAATAGCTTGTTTTATTGGTCCCAACCCATTTCTTCAACTGCTTGTCAAACATAAAATGCACTGACAAACACAGCCTAGAACCCTACAGACAGGCCAGTAGGTAGACAAATACCATGCAGTGTCTGCTCACTGCCCATCTGGAAGTTGAGGGGAGTGTAACGGAATGATAGCAGGATGGTTCCCACTAAAACCAGTCATTAGGAGGCTAAATTAGTGGCGGGGCTTAATGGACCTGCACAAGCTGAAGGTAGAGCCTTAGAAATGGCCACCTGCCACAGCTTAGTGCTGGATTCATCAGCTTTATCAGATTTTATCACCGTTTTGGACGCAGATTCAAGTTTGCTTTACTGCAGTTTGATGTGAGGTGTGAAAGTAAAAAAGACCAGAAGAAAATTTAAAATTATGAGTTTGAGGACAGGAGTTGCAGCAGGTTACCATGGCGTCAAACAGTTTTGATGCTGATGATACAGTAAAATTAGTGGAATTGTGATTATTGGTCTTAATACGGTGGAACCTGCTTGTGCTCTCAGCTGCAGCTCAGCCTAAACCCCACAGGTTATTATATCTGTTCCAGATGCTGTAATCATGGCTGGGTCTGGGCACACTGGCTACTGTGCAATTATCAATTTATCTGTGGATGAAACACTTTCATTGTTGGCTGCTGTGGAGAGGCTGACTGGATGGGGGTCACCAGGTTCTGAATAGCTGTGTGTTTTTTGTTGTTGAAAGCAAGAATGATATATGTAGTGCCTGTTTTGTCAACGAAAGCAAACTACTTAGCAGAGGATGAAGATATGCAGATAAGGTTTAAGTATACACAATAGTGAAGAAATGTATTGTACATTGTTTTGCATTTAAAAGAAGGCAGAAATACCCTTTAAGTATGACAGGTAATTTTACAGGATACCTTGGTCCCAGGAACTAATACTTCTTGTTCTGACAGAGCAAGGAAGACGAAGAGAATAAGGGAGGACTGGTAAAGGGACAAAGCATGGACCGACCAAAGACTTACGGAAAGCTGTGTAGAACTCATGTAGGCTGAGGTGTCCATCGTTGTTGTAGTCATCATAACGCAGCAGGTCCTGCATGGTGCACTCCAGAAGGCTGTCCTCCAGGTGCTCCTTCATAGAGATCTATAACACACACACAAACACACATGCTGTGTTCAATTATGTAGCTGAACAAAAAAAGAAAACACAAAAATAACGTGGAGAACTTGTGGGAAAGCTGGTGACACAGGCAACTATCATACATAGCTTCACAATCTCACACCTTATCATAGCCTTTACTTTATTCCTCTCTTGCCTTCATCATTTTTATTCGAAGCCATCTGCTGTGAGATAGAACCACATTATGCACATTCGGTGGAAATGTAAATCTGACATTTTTAAAGGGGAGATACCACACACATTTAACATTTCAGTATTCCTCTAATAGGGTAGCCTGGGCATTTTTATGAACATGAACAGCTGTGCTCAACCTGTCTCTTAAAGTACTGAAGTAAAGAATCATAGAATCATCCTGCTATATTAAAACATTTACATACATTTGGTGTTTTACATAACTGAGTTATTGTATATTATCTAAATATGGATATGTAAACTGGACTTCTGCTGCTCTCTTTTGTAGAAAGATACAACATAATAGTGATTAAACCTACAATACAGTCTTCTCCTGAAAGCTTTCAATGTTCAGTGCTACAAGAAGTGATCATTTGTGTTTCCAGCAGAAGCAAAAGTGATTCGAAATAAATTACCGGCCCGAATACAGTTAGCATTATAAGCAGCGTTTAGAAAGAGGTTTTCATTCCGACAATAATTAGAATAAGATTTCCATCAGACGGAAAATGCCTCATGTACATAAACACCTGAATCACACAAACTGACTCATTTAGAGAGTAATTTCATTCTGTTCCAAAATGGTGGGTTAAATATGTAATCTGTCATGTAAGTGCTGTTTCTGACTGCCTTCCATTTCAGGGACTATCACTACTCTTACTGCGTACGCTTGTGCACACTGCACCTGAGTTAATTCAAAGATGTTCCCCTGGGAAAACGCACCAATCACTCCTCCATTGTTTGTCATTTACGAGCCCCCCTCTTCCACTTTAGTGGCGCGTCTTCCTCAGGGGAACCATCTTTGAATAGGTGATGTTAAGCAGTTTTAGGCAGATAAACAGAAAGCTCAGCTTCTGCTGATAACTCAAAGATACAGACTACAGTTAGTACAGGGAATCATAAAACAATAAATGTGTGCGTGGCCTTCACCACAAGAACGATAATCATAATCACAATAACCATCTAAAAACTCTTCATTTTTCATTTGTTTAAAAAGTGAAGGCCTTTTCAGTCTGGTAGACATACTGTAACAGTGGTGAAGAAGGTCCTTACTACATATTGATATGTAGGAGGTCTGGGTATCTTTAAAAAAATCACAATACCAGTACCAATACCAGCAACCTTAAGCCTCGTTTCCACTGAGCAGTACGGTACAGTTCGGTTCGGTACGTTTTTTTTCCCGTCTACTGAAAAGTTGTGGATGGTACCAATGAAACCGCTCCTTATCGTCCCCATTTTTGCTCACCCCTCTGTTGGGGGCCGGGTGATATGAACAGGATATATCCCAAGCATCACTCGGAGAAAAAGAAAAAAGCATTGCAGAGCATAGTTTCTGTGGGCTACACTGAACTCCTGAGCTTGCCTTAGAAGGACTTAATGCACAAACCCACTATTTTTAAATATACCATGAAGAGAGTCTCACTGCAGGCTGTTTTATTTTGTTCTGAAAATGTCTTCTTCTGTGGACAATAAATGAGGCACAGACGTCCATATGTGTCACCGGTAATGATGAAATACAGTGAGTGCTGGACGGAGCACTGAGTGACAACAGCCCCGCCCACATTTAAGAGTACTGCTCGCGGTGGAAACGCTAGGGTCTAAGTACCACGTCTGAAGGGTTTCTTTTGGTTCCAAAGGTACCATATCGAAAGTGTTGGGTGGAAACGGGGCTTTAGTGACGCAAAGTATTTGATACCTTTTTTTTTGTACTTTTTTTTGTAAAAACTACTGTGAATGGAAGCATTTAGCTGCATTAAATGCCACCAAATGTAACAGGGTTGTAATAGATCCATACTTTTCAATGTTTTGGTGACATCTCAGCACACTGAACTGCCAACTCTATCAAAGACACCATGCTCAACAGCAATCACGTGGTGCATATAGAGTGCCGAAGTCACGCCCATTCCGGTGAAGCTCAGCCCTTAGATTGGAAAAAATATGAATGGCAGTGAATGAGGAGAGAAATATTATCTTTTGGTCCCGTTTGAGTTGTGACATGAAATCCAAATATGTCGTTAATGAATTTAAAACATAAATTTTAAGGTCAAGAAAGTCATACTTTGTGGTAAAACTGTTGAGATATAAGCTTTTGAAAAAAAGTAATTAGAAAAACTACACAGGAGGCGGTCGCGTATGTGACGTCATAGCTTTCACTCGCTTCCTGCAGCTTGGAGTGACTGCGCGTATGTGACGTCATAGCTTTCACTCGCTTCCTGCAGCTTGGAGTGACTGCAGCCTGGCACAAAACACACAGACATCTTAAATCACAAATCGATTAATCATAAAACTGTGGAATTTCAGCGGGGAGGCCAAGCTGCAGGAAGCGAGCGAAAGCTATGACGTCACATACACGACCTCCTCCTGTGTACTCTTGCGTCTTTCTAATTAAAAAGCTTATATCTCAACAGTTTTACCACAAAGTATGACTTTCTTAACCTTAAAATATATGTTTTAAATTCATTAACAACATATTTAGATTTCATGTCGCAACTCAAACGGGACCAAAAGATAATATTGCTCTCCCCATTCACTGCCATTCATATTTTTTCCAATCTAAGGTCCCATGAGCTCTACCGGAAGGAGCGACTTCGGCACTATATAATCGAAGAGTGCTTGGGCTGACTGGCTGCAAGCAAAACCATACAAAGTTATTTTTTCCAAAACTGAGTGCAGAAAGGAACAAATACAGGTGTTGTTTGATACTACTTTGTACGGGGTCATTTTGGCTGATACCTTAGAGGTGTTGAGTACCAAAACCCAGCCCTAATATGTGGTAAACAGTTATCTATGCTAGCTAAACCTTTCAGTTTTCAACCACATTTAGTCTAGTTTTGAAGGCACACACACGCTCAGGCATTTTCAATTACTTTAACTAATTAGACCTCTAGTCATACTGAAGCTGAGTGGAGCTACGTAGGGAATTATATGGTGTCAATAAACTTAATTAATTAAAAATGTTTATGATGAGGATATAAATTGTTCCGTACTCAGAAGTATTGCAAAACTAACAGGACAAAGAGGGAGCTGTTTGCGAGGGAACATAAATCAAAAGTAAATATGAAGTATGGTTTAAAAATTAGTAATTTAATTAGAGTTAACAGAACTCTTAGCAACTTTGAAAAGAAAAACAGCTACTCATGATGACTAGAGTAAAATTAACAAATATGTAACTTTTTGTTAACTCCCTAAGACGTCAACTCCATCAGATCTCACCTCTGACATCCATTATGTATGCTATTCAAGAAAAAAATTAAATCACTGGGAGGCTGGCCCATTTCAAGGTTTACTAGTTAAGACTTTCAAGAGTAAAAATCAATCCCCCCAAAAGTAAGGTTTTGTCCCAGTTTACAAGAATGAGTGGAATATTTTCCACTAAGTTTTTTAACATAAAAGGTATTTCTAGGCCAATATGCTAAAACGACTATTACAGGGCTCTGTAAGTAAGTATGTTTAATTCCTTCGGCTATGATTTCAAAGCCTAAAAATATAGCCTCTGTGCTTGTTCATCTCCTCCAATTGATTCTGTATGGAGCTGCACTTGGAACATGGCAGATTAAGGGATGTGACAAACTTTTTCTCCTCTTGCTGCCCACAGCAGACTGCAGCCATGTGTTCACTGACAGACTAATCCGTCCTTGGGCATTTGAGTAAAATATTTCAAACCCAAAGTACAGAACTTTACCCTCTAAGACCATCTGTGATCATAGTTGGATCCCGAAATGAAGACAGTCTGAGTTGATGATTGCAATTCATCTTTGAATTCCTTTGGTCCTTAAAAGCATTATCTCTGGGAAACTGTATTTATGAATTCCTACAGGATAAGAGTTTCTTATCTACAGATTTTCTGGCAACATGTCAGCATTAGTAATTGCTAGCTTGATGATCAAAATCTTTTGTTGGATCTTTTAGTGCAGCTCTGCCAGAGAGGGATTTAATTATTTATTTCTGTCTGCTAAAACTAGGCCAAAAATCACTCAAAATTTTTAATTTTAAAAGGGGACAAAGCGCGTTGTCATTCACAACCGCAGAGAGATGAGAAAAGATTAATTACTGTGACATTTTTGAGACTACATTTAGTTTCACTTATCATTGCTCCATCTTATAATAATACAATAACAGCTTGTTTTTCTGTGGCATCATACAGCCACTCTCTTTCATCTCCCACATAACGAGAACAAGCTACAGCACATTTACAATGTTAGATATTAAGACTGTGAAGCATTTGACAATTTACTCATCTGGTTGCAGTCTGCAGTGACTCTAACACGGTTCATTGCATTCTGGCAGAAGTCACTGAGATCATAGGATTGGTTGGGAGGAGTCTAATTAACACCCATCTCTGATGCCCATTTCCTGATACCAGATGATGCCCACAATAATTTAATTTCCTCACCCTGCAAATGTCAATGCCAATCCTTTGTACAGTTCCCCCACTGTTTCCCATCACACCCTGGTGGGAAGATAACCTCAGTGAACATTGCTTATTGTTAAACAAGATGATTAAACGTTCCAGCCACATGTCACTCATTCTACTTTATAGCTTGACCACATGGTCTTTAACATTCAGTAATAACGCTGGTGGGAAGACACACAAAGAAGAAATAATCTGATTGATTGTCATCCAGTGTGAGCAGGGATGGGCTCACAGTTTAGTGTAGAGGATTTAAAGGGACAAGACAGAATTCTGTTTTCAAATTAGATAAAATGACATTGTTATCCCTTAACTGCAAGTGTCTTGGATCAGGTTGGGAATCTATGTTTTTGCTGATGTCTTTACGCTCTCACTAGGCTTGCCGCAATAATCGTGTTACCAGTGTTACAGGGTGTTACATGGTGTTAGGCAAACACCAATTATATTACTTCTCCACCACCTTCACTGTCTTTTCTCTTTTTTTTAGAAGAAAAAATCAATACCTGGCTGGACAACAGATGCTACAATTAAAAAATAGAAAGTGTCTGCTCTGTGCAGCGGCAGCCGCAGAGTCACAGCACAGAGCAGCAGGAGTCAGATTCCACTTACTATTTGATGAGAGTAAGGCAAGTTAACCAACAAGACAGTGGTGGAAGATTTGGCATAAAAGTTCAATCCATCCATCCATCCAGGGATAAGAGGCCGGATGGATGGATCCATCCATTTTCAACCTCTTATCCTAAGCGGGGTCACGTGAGTCAGCAACTCCAAGTCTGAGGCCATGATTTTCTGCCTGAAAACGGTGGATTGCCCCCTCTGGGTTGGGAGTGAGTTACTGCCCCAAGCGAGGGAGTTCAAATATCTCTGGGTCTTGTTCACGAGTGAAGGTAGAATGGAGCATAAGATAGATCTACGATTTGAGGCGGCATCTGCTGTGATGTGGGCGCTGCGCCTGACCATCGTGGTGAAGAGGGAGCTGAGTTGGAAGGCAAAGCTTTTGATTTACTACTCCATCTACGTCCCAACCCTCACCTATGGTCATGAGCTCTGGGTAGTGACCAAAATAATGAAGTCAGGGATACAGGCCGCCGAAATTAGTTTCCTCCGTGGGGTGGCTGGGCTTGGCCTTCGAGATAGGGTAAGGAACTCAGACAACCAGAGGGAGCTTGGAGTAGAGCTGCTGCTAGTTTGCGTCGAAAGGGGTCAGTTGAGGTGGTTTTGGGCATCTGATCAGGATGCCTCCTGGGTGCCTCCTGTTAGAGGTGTTCCAGGCACGTCCAACTACTAGGAGGCCCCAGAGCAGAGCCAAAGTGAAAACCAAAAGAAACTATTTGGCATTATTTTGGATTTAAACCCAGTGCTGATAGGGAACCTGATAATGTTAATGAGGGAAGAGGAGTAAGATAAGAAGTTGGAGGCATGCAGCCTGTTGCCTGTAGCTCTTTAAATAGCTCACTGTGGCTGCTCCTTGTGCTCCCTGCTATATTTTAAGGTGATCCCGTCACCAAATGCTGAAAATGATCATTGTCCTGCTATCGTTCATCAAAAATTGGTCTACGAAACAAAAGTGCTTATCTCACTGACAAACACTGCATTTTGTGTGACTACTTTCTAATAAAATTTTGAGCAAACATCTTTTCTTGTAAAATGTCAGGTGTAACTGGTAACACGAGTTTATTAACTGGTGGTTAAATTTCCTCACCGTGCCTTCCCTGACTCTCACATAATTAAACTAGGGTAATAAACGCTCTAAGGTTAAGCAAAACAATCCCACACACAAAGTTTTACAACAAATACCTCCCACAGTCTAACCACCATTCCAAAACCTTTACAGAAAGATGTATTCTAGGCATATCCTTCCTTTGTTCTAATGTCTCCTTTCTCAATCAGTCTTAACCACTCATCTGTCCATTCATACATCAATCCTATTAATCAGGCCATCTCAGCTTGATACCAACCTTTTCCAGCTCATCACTGACCAGCCGGCCGTCCTGGTCCACGTCCAGGTATTTGAACATGGTGTCCACCAGTGCTCTCTTCTCCTCCATGTCTCTCTGCTGGCTCTGCTCTCCAGTTTTAAGCACTTTAGGTTGCATATCCAGCAGCATGCTCTTCAGCCTGTTGTACTCTGACATGGTGCATGCGTTGCCTGCAAAAACAAACACAGAGATATGGAAGAAAATACATTTGATTAACCTCAATTATACAAGCTGAAGCCTTTGGATTGCTGTAAATTGGATTTAATGTGTTTGTGTATTTTGTAGAGGGAGGAGAGGAAAAGAGGGCAAGAAGGATAGATAATGTGTGTATTTGTGCCCACGTGTGTGTGTGTGTGTCCTTGAGTGTTTACTCATTTAAAAAAATGTTAGTTTTTTTTTGTTTGCATAATTTGTCTGACAGCTTTTCGGTGCAGGGGGTCCAATTAATTACAAGTAATCCTTGAATCCACATGAAAACAAAAGGTAAACATCCTCATTTAGACCCTCTCAAGCTTCTTGTCCTCCTTTGCTGTGGGATTAGAGCTCATGTTTCAAACCAGACTGGGTCGTCTAGCTCCTGATTTTCTGCGAGGCTTTGCCTGATGAGGATGTGAGGAGGAAATGAGAGACCACAAATTAATCACGGGCAGCACTCGGCATTTTTCCTCACACTTGTAATCAATAATTATGCAAAACGCGTCTGTGCCATGCTGTGAAGGACTTGCTGCTAATGGAGAGCAGGGTAGCGGATTTTCTTTTTCTTTCCTTTCGTGTTCCTCCATTGCTTTAGTATCACCTGAGCCTGATGACAGCATGAGAGATGCCGGAGGGTGGGAGGGAGCGAGGCCTACGTGCAAGTCAGAAGCATGGTGATGAGAGAACAAAATATGAAAAAACGTTCTCATATGAATAAATCATTAGGTGATGTCCCCGCATGATCACTGCAGAGCAGGAGACCCCCCTCTGAGAGTACACAGAAATGGATCTCATTGCCTAATCTCCTTCGACAACTCAACAGCTATCAAAGCTTGGGGATGCAAAATGAGGGGACAGCACGGACCTAAAAGAAAGACTCTAGAAGTTTAGTCCAAGCATCTCCTTTAGTTTCCAGACTCGTAACAGTGGGGAGTGCTGCCAAAGCACATCTACAGTTGTTAGCACAACTGTCATTGCAGTGAAGTCAACAAGGGTTTAACAATGCTACGACAGAAAGACAATGTCTCCTGCTGTGGTACTCTATGTTTAAGTGCATTTTAAAGATGCACATATGTTCATGCTTATGCATATGTACATGCTCATGGACAAACAATGGGTTTCCTGGTGTGCAGGACGTGTCCTCATCTCAAAGAAAAGCTCAGGGTGACCCATGATTAAGTCCTTAATGACCTCAAGGACTGCATGCTCTCCATTAATCTCAAGTGCCCAACCTGACACTGGGACAGCAAGCAGGGTTTCAGTAAGGACAAAATGTGACGGTTTTATTTATTACTCGTACTGCTTTTCATGCATAAAAATTGGCATTCTGACTGTAGTCTCAAAGAAAAAAATGAAAATGAGACAAAGAAAGGGATGGTGGTTTGTTCAAACAGCTTGAGACCTTCAGATGAGAGACACTTTAAAGGAAATGGCCACTTTAGAATGAAAATACAGGCAGTACTTACTGACCCTCATGCCGACAAGAAGTCCAGTGTAGTTTTTTAATCCACAAAACTCGTTGGGGGTATTGGAGGATAACAGCTACACTTGAAGTGCATGGAACCCACATTTTGAAAATGTAATAAAACTCTGCTAATGCATTTCAAAAACGTCAGAATGGCTCGTCCGTCGTAATCCAAGCACCCTAAAGCCACGGCATGCAAAATTGACTTGAAAAGACGTAATTTACTCCACTTTTATAGCATCATTTCTCACCGTGGTCAGTTAGCCTTTTTCTGCAGGCGTGCTGTGTTTACATGGCAACTCACGCGAGACTAGCTGAAGGCTAGTGGTGGTGCTAGTTCTCTCGCGAGTTGCCATGTAAACACAGCACTGCTGTTATTCCGGCTAGCTGTTATCCTCCGATACCCCGAACGAGTTTTGTGGATTAAAAAACTACACTGGACTTCTTGTCGGCATGAGGGTCATTAAGTACTGTATGCATTTTCATTCTAAAGTGGCCATTTCCTTTAAGACAAATCCCAACATAAAGCAACAAGAAGAGGTCAGAACAGCTTTACTTTGCCTTACTGTGGTTGGGATCATTCCCTAACCCTGACCAAATGCCTGAAGCTGTGTAAATGTCACCGAACCTTAACCTTGGAGTTGGAAGATAACAAACTCGTGTGGGTGGTTTTGGAAGGTAGTGACATTATGTCAACATGTCAACTCTCTCCCCGACTTCTTTGTTCCGCAACCTGACCTGACCTCCCAACACAAGATCTATGACCCGATCCAGAACTGCAAATCCAATAATAACTATGTGCTGTTCCAATAATTGGATTAGGCAGGACTTTTAAGGTGACATTTCATATATCCATACATCCATCAGTCCATTTTCAACCGCTTATCTAAAGCCGTGTCCCAGGGGCAGCAGGCCGAGCAAAGTGTTCCAGACGTCCCTCTCCCCACCTCCTCCTGGGGGACCCCGAGGTGTTCCCAGGCCAGACAAGATATGTAATCCCTCCAGTGTGTTCTGGGTCTGTCTCTGGGCCTCTTACCAGAGGGACGTGCCTGGAACACCACCAACAGGAGGCACCCAGGAGGCATCCTGATCAGATGGCCAAACCACCTCAACTTACCCCTTTCAACGCAAAGGAGCAGCGGCTCTACTGCGAGCTCCCTCTGGATGTCTTTGCTCCTTACCCTATACTCAATATTCTCTTGCCAATTCTCATAATATTGCGCAGCACATCTCCAGTTAACATGCCTGTTGGTAATGCAACTGATTGAAGCAGCTCTCTTATTCCAGGTAGCAGAGAAGACAGAGGCAACACAAAGTCAGCAGTCGAAGGATAAAAACGTTAAAATATTAAATCTAGCCATTATTATTTTTAGTTTATTTTATTATATTTATTATCAAACACCCACAATCCATCCCGCATGTTCTTTGTTTAAGCCAGGACCAAACCTGGAAATAAAATGAAGACAAAACACCACCTATGAATCACCTTTTTTGCAGGTCATCCACCAAGTATCCGCGAATACCTGACCTGATGCAGGACTCTGCCTACTGTCTGTGACACTCTGTCCTTAATCTATTAAAGACGTAAATTGGAGTCAATTATGTAGTTTCTTTTTTAGTAAGTCTAAAAGATTTCCCAAAAATAGATGGGCATTGCAGTTTATAGGAAACATCACTCAAACAGTAGTAAACAAGTTTGTTGGGGACTAGTTTAAGCTGGCGATTAATACACATTTGCGGCCTAGTTTACAACAGTTGTCCACCCCTTCATAATGAATCAAAAGACAATTTCAAGGCCATTTGAAAAACATTTTTCGGGCCATTCCTGCTTTGATGAATTGCATACAGGGGCAAGTGACAGCATATATGAAATTATGAGACTGGAGCCCCTTTAGTTTAGGTAAGGAGGGACTCTAATTTGTAGTACTCGGATTTGGTAATCAAGTACATCTATCAAAGTGTTGGGATGTTCTGTTGGTGGTGGAGGTCAACACAGTAAACAGCAGGTTATGAGAGGAAGTCATTAATCCAATAAATCTGAGTTATCTCCTGTTTATTTCTGGGAGTCCTGAACGAAATTTGACACAAACTCACAGTCACACATGAATACACAAGCTAAGACAATACACAATGACACACAGGTCTCAACACTGTCTACCCTTCTAGTTATTACCATAGGAAGACTTCCACACCCACACAAGAGAGACAATGTGCACTCCTCTCTACAAGCAGGCAGTCAAGTCAAGGTCTTGGCTAAATCCCCTTTCAATGTTATTCCTGCGGGGGGAATGAGGCGTGAGATGGATCAGACATGAGGGATCATCACCTAGCTGTCATCCCTGTCCCTGCTCTGGAAGGACAGAAACAAATTAACACCCCCACACTGATTTACATCTTGTCATATATGGAGAGACCAATCCTCTCTTTGCTCAGTCTTACTCTGCCCCCACAAGTATCTCAATACTGAGGGAGAAATATCACGGACAGACTTCTTTAGGAGGAGCCATGTTCCACCAATGTTGCCGCACTGACAGAGGTTGATTAAGGTCATAAATTACTTTAATGCCCCAATGACATCCTTACCTCTCCACGTACACCTCCTATCTGCTGGCCGTGGTAGGAAAGTGAATGTTACACCTGGATGCTAGAGTGAATCACGCTCTCTTTCTTTGCTGGAGTGAATGTCCTTTGATTCAGTCTCTCTCATTGTGCTGAGCGCAGCAGCTGCAGCAGTGGCAGAGAAATATCTGTCTGTATTACAGTGCATCCACCCCTGACTCTAACACTGTTTTATTGTTCTAGAGGGACCAGGACTCTCTTTATTGCCCGTTTGAAATGTTAGCTGCTTAAGTGAGTGATCCGAAGCTGCTCGCACCATGGACGCCCAATGTCCCGGAGACGGAGCTCCTCTCTACCGCTCAGAGCATCTTCCGAGCTCACACTTTATAAATGTCAGGCAGGGGAAAACAAACAGAGGGAGGAAGAACCAGAGAAGAAAGTCCATGTCATGCTAAAGGGAATGAATTGTATTAGAGGACAAAAAGTCATGGATATTTAAAGGGGTAAAATATCTTAAAGGTATATTTTTTTTCCAAAATGTGGTTGTGATGTGTGGGAGTGTGTACCCAAGAATGTTGATGTGATTTTTTTTTTTCATAGAGCACTTTTTTGTTTCATTTCCTCCATATTTTTCTGTTAAACTTTTTTTTTCTTTTTCGAAATGGGAGGCCACAAACCAACGGATGACGCTACGGTGGCTACTTTCATTACATATGGTCTATGTTTAAAACATTGAAGTGTATGGAAAGTTTGTTGTTTATTTCCATGCATGAAAATCTGAACACAGAATGAAACATATTTGTTCACTGGAAATCATCTGAGTCTGACTTGACAAAAAGAAATGTCCTAATAGCAGAGAATGCCTCGGTGCAAGTGAGGCATCACAACTAATTTGTTGCTGGTCTGCTGTGAACTGCTGCTTGCCAGAACAATTTCTTCCAAATTCCAGCAGAGAAATTCAAGTGGTACAAAGCAGTCATACATCCACTGCAATTCAGATGTGTATGAATCACAAAAGCTGTACTTATTGGATGAGTTCTTGGCTCTGGCTAAAAGAAGGAGGGAGGGAAATCCAAGGCATCAATCCTTCAGATGATGAAACCTCCCTACAATGCCCTCCAGGAAGTAAAAGTGCTCTGTGTTAAATTTATGTCTACCTGACCTCCTCTGGCTGAAATGATGGGATTATTTACTGCCATGCCGTCTGTGTGCTGCTAATATGCGCTGGTGATGGACCTCCCTTCTAGATAATTATGAATATGATGGACACTCTTTGCTCCTGAGGGCAGCAAGGTCTACGAGAGCTGAGCCAATCTCGGATGGGTGACACAAGTCACAGGAGAGCCTCATATTGCATAATCGCTGTTGGCAGCTGTTTAAATCGGCTTACTGGGAGCTTCATACTCTAGCCAGCATTTCTCCTGTGACTGAAAACACTTACACCTTTAACTTTCTCCATTTCAATACTCATCATGCTGTATTTTCAATATGGGTAACTGGTTAGGAAATGTACTGTATGTTACAGTCTTTAGAATGACGAGTAGGAAAGACATGACACTAAAATACTGAAGGTTAATGAGGAATGAAATTGCATTACCCTCAAATATTAGCAAGAAATAGGTGAAGTCAGTTAATGTTGACACAATATGATGATTGATTTACTGCTCAAGTGATTTATAAAGCAAAAATGGCAAACATATGCCAGTTCAAACTGTGTAGATCTGCTGCTTTACTACATTTTTATATCAATGTTAATTGAATATCTTTGTATTTCAGAGTATTACTTGAGCAAAGTAAATAGTCTTTAACGTGGGTTCTTTGAACTTACGTGACATTGTGTAGACTAAATGAGTAAAGAAATCAATTTTAAAAAGTAAGTTCAGCTAAGTAAAGAAATTTTGCCTTGTTTGCAGATGTACTTGTTGTGATCAGTGGCAGTTAGTGTTAACCTTGTTAAGTGTATTTCCTGTGGCTGTTTTACAATAAACACAAACCCCTCACTATTTGAATGCTTTTAATATGTAATGCATGACTGTAAAGCCCCTTTACCACTGCAAAAAACCCACTAACACCCACTAACATCTGGCTCTTGTATTCAATAGGAAAGGTCAGAATCGGCATTTACTCTTGGGACAAATGACTCTACAGTAGTCACAGTATTTATCAGCTCCAACTCCAATCGGCTCTGATTGGCAATGATGGGTAATGCACAAATCTAATACAATGACCCCCTGCCCCAAAATACTGTCCTTCTTTGTCAAAGAAGCACTGAAATATTAGCTGGCACTAAGTTTGAAAAAGGAGACCCAACTGCACAACTGTGCATCTGTGATGTCAAACATGAAGCACCAGGAAAAACAAAATAAATGAATAAAAAATAAAAAGCATCATTGTCTACTGCTGAGTCCAACGAGGTCTCACTCCCAAGTCGACGAAGTCTAGTGCTTGGTCAGTGACTTCTGGCGACAAACACTGACAAAAAAAGCCGTCCATAATGCATGATAGGCGGCTGGTCACCGTTATAGTTTAACGGCGCTTAGTGGTGTCAGGTGGAAACACGGTGGGACAAGAATGAAAGTTAAGGTGGCGGAAGTCAGAGCAGAGTGGGCAGGAGGGGGGGTGGATGGGTCCAACAAACACCGACTTTCAACGACTTTCCAACAAACATCGCTCCCTGGAGAGCAGTGTTTGCCTCCCATAAGATTATAAAGCCAAACCCTGTTCGTTTTCCTAAACCTGGCCACGTCCATTTGTTTTTGACGGAAAAAAAAAAGCAATTACGGCATTATATTGGAGTCCTACCGATATAGTGCATTTATTTTAAAAGAGACTGTATGTAAAGGTTAAATTTCCTGTGAAAAGTAAGTGTACTTTGAAAGAAGACGACAATGCATGTAACAGGCAGAACTTGACACGGTGTCCCAGAACGTCAACAATCAACATACCCAGGGTACCTTTCACGTCGGGTCTAGACATGGAAACTCCATGACCAAACGTCGATATGGCACATGCTCAGAGTGAGAATGTATTGCAGAGTCATGTACACTGCTCTGGTCTACTGGCAATAGAAAAGGAGACTATCACCTATTTTTAGTGGGCTTCACGTGTTGAAATAAACCTGCATTAATAAGCTTATTTTTGTTGGAGAAGGGTGTAAGAGAGCTATCAATGAACAAAGAGGCTTCTACTAGTGAGACAAAATTGCGAACAGTAACACTGAAGTTAAACACTGAAGGCTTAGTTTCAGCCCAAAATTCAGATGCATATGTGTCAAAGAATGTAGAAGCATTTATTACAGTAAATTATGTTAGTATTTGACAGAAAAGACTCAGAGGACGCCCTGCAGATTAATCCAACTAGCATGCGAGATATTCTGTGGGAAGTGCAATAAAAAACCCCATAGACATATATTTCCATAAATATGAAACCATGGCACAAAACCAACCAGCCATTATTCAGAAACAGCTTGCACAGCATCCGTCTACAAAGAACAGCAGGGGGAGGCTGGGGAGGTGGAGGGAATTTGCAGCAACCTGGGTCAACAGCAGCAGCAGCATTAATGATCAGCAGAGTAAGAGTATGAGCTGTCAAGTTATTAAGACCTCACTGGCTGCTTGAATGCAGTTGGGGATTGGAGGGTTCAGCTGATAGGATCAGCTGTGAGCTGTCATGGCTGACCATGAGTGATATCTCATGGCTACATTGATGGGCTACACAACATTCTTGCTTTCTAAATTAATATCCCAAATGGGAGTGTTCTTGGGAACTTGTTATTGATAGTGTGAGCAATAATCCCACGTCAAAAGCGGTAAAAAGTGATGATTCATAGTTAAAAGTGACGCCCACATTTCAGCTAATACATAACTCCCACTGATTTAAAATGACGTCTCTAGATTTCCTGAGTACGGGCAAAGCTGTCTGCCAGTTTGCCTCACCATACATTCAGCAGAGTGGATCAGTGTGTGCTCAGGAAGCCTTATCAGAGTCTGTGCAGCTTGGCACTGACTAAATGAGAAACCCATTGCAACACCAAAGCTATTGGCAAAGCAGTGAAGGAGAAATAGTACAGTAGCATTCGCTCTCCGCCTGCCTGTCTGTCTGCAAGCCTATCGTCTAGAACTGCCGTCTCAAACTGCACATCAGCACTATACACGTCAGCCCTATATCTCTTCCTCCTCCTCCTCCTCCTCTCTCTCTCTCTGGATCCGACTCTCTTTCACTCTTACTTACACACTCTCACAGAGAATCCCGTCAGTCGGAGGAGAAGTATAACTTAGAGGGACACGCAGAGTTTAGTAGCTGCACAGGCTCCAGCGACGACTGTTGCCGTCTTTGGATGAAGTTTCCCTCTTGACATTGCTGCTGCTGTTATTTTAATAATTACTGTTGTGGAAAAGCCTGCTGTGCCCNGGTAGATGATGGCGTCCTCAACTCCAAGTCGGGGCTGATAGGCGAACTGGAGGGGGTACTGTTGTGGAAAAGCCTGCTGTGCCCCATTTCACAAACAATGACACTGTCTGCAGTGCCAGTAGTTTTCACACCATTCTTTTTTTCTTTTGAGTATTAATGATCAGGATGTAAGTGGTTGTTAATCATGCTGTAGACAATTTACTCGGCAGGTAAGGCTGTTTTTTTAATGTTGCTTGAAACTTAGGTTGTAAGACTGCTTTATGTTCATAATCAATTGTAATTAGTCACTTAATTATAAAGTGCACTGCATGGAGGCTGTATTGGGTTTGGTTGTGTGTTAAGTGAGGTGTTTACTCAGAAGAATTTCAGTGATTATTTCAATAGAGGTATTCGTGATGTAGACATTGTTATTCCTCATTATATTAAATATACTGGAGCTCATAAATAAGGCCTGTGTTGGCTGTTGCATATTATACACAGTGACAGTGGCCTCTAAAGAGAGGCAACAGAGGCTTGGACAGAAAGAGCTGAGAGAGCTGGTTTCAAAGCAGCAAGCAGCCAAGAGCTCAATTATTAGGACTGAAACATCAGCATCACACTTTATGACTTTATTTTCAGTAACAACTTCAGTCTGCTCGCATCAGATGGGTCTTTGAGCCTGGTCTCACGCCGAAGTCACTGAAATCTGGCGCTTGGGCAGTGACTTGCGGCGTCAGAATCCAACGAATAAAGGTGTCCTTTAACGTTGGCATGATACGCGGCCGGTTGCCATTTTAGTTTAACGCGCCGGCGTCTTATATGTACCTTTAACATCTTATGTGGAAATGGAAAGTCCATGACCAAATGTCAATATGTGATGAGGTCAGAGTGAGAATATGTTGGTTCTTTGCTTCTATTAGAGTTGAGGATCAAAATTGACTGCTACATATAGACATGTTTTTACAATTTACAAGTGGTACAATCTTATTTTATTGTAGAGCTGCACGTAGCATATTGATTCCTTGCCCCATGCTCTCTCTGTTTATCAGCTCACAAATGACACAAGCAATGGGACAAGCTAAATGAGATAAGCTAGCTGACTAACTAGCTAGTGCACCCTGCGGTCCCTCCGCCTCATTCCCCACTGCTGGAGGAGATTGGACGGAAGCTCCAGACAAAGCGGACAGGAGCTCCAGAGACAGAGCACTGAGGTTTACAGAATTTGTGTGTGTGTATGTGTTGACTGAAGTGGTACTGATCTCTCAAAATCATTATAAAAAATCTGGGTGAGGCAACTGAAAATTGTGCTACATGAACTTGTAGGAGTCTGACATATCGAACAGATGTGTGCAATGCCATATCGTGAAAAAGATTCTGGTGATGTGTGGGAGGACGTCGCTTAAAAGTCAGACATGACATGAAAAAGTTTTAAACAAACCCCCCAAGTCAGACGGATTGATTTGGACGAGAAAAACTAATACCTACTCAAACTGTCGATGTGAAAGCGCACTATTCAAGCACTGACTTCCTGATCAACTCTGACCTACTGTACTTACAGTAGCTGCGCACACACTTGTGCGAGTGAGTACATCATCATCTTGACCAATAGAACTGATGGCCAAAGCTACACAAAATAGACCCAAGTTGTAATAATGCATCTGCACATGCATCTTTGGGTATTTTTTGTGTTTTGCTGGCATTAGTCGAGCTGATAATAAACAATGTAAACACTCCAAACATGAAAAAATGTAATTAAGAATAAACCCAAAACAGAAAACTAAACAGATTATTTCTTATTTCACTGGGCTTTTAAGCAGAACTGGAGAAGAAGGAATATTCAGTCCCAGCCAACTGCCCCCATTAGCTTCATTCTCCCTGGACATTTTGCAAGCTATTTCCTGCAGAAAAGTACAATACCATAACCGCAGCCAATGCAATTTATTATTTCCTGCTTTACATTTTTCATGCTCAATAACATAATATGTGGTTTCTCACAAATTGCAGTCCAGTCCAACAGCAAATTGCCTCCTACTTGCATGTGGTTTGGGCAGTAATAGCGGCATAGTGCTGCCTAATGGAGACTCAAGAGTCATGAACTACATGATGCCCTGTAGGACCCATAAAGCAAATAATAACAGAGAATGTCCAGTGGAGGGTCAAGAACAATAACACAAAGAATAATCAGAGCCTCAATGCCACAAACAGAATATAAATACAGTTGCACTTGCACCCTCAGCCCTGGTGAAGCGGATTTAGCAAAAGAAAATAATTACCAAGCCCGCACTCCCGCTAATAGATTGAGACTGGGAACAAGCTCAGGCGTTGATTACATTTTTAGCATCCATCCTCCTCTCTCCCCTACACCTGCAGTGTAAGTTACAGTAATCTCAAGGCCATTCACAGCCCTTGCTGAGGCCTGCAAGCTGCTGCCTGATGATCCCAAGAGTATACAGCTTTTAAATTGCCTGGGTGTGGGGACTGGAGAAGACGGCCGCCTCTGGCTATATGTGGCCTAACTGAACCCCACTGACGACAGAGAACCCTGGACTAACATCCAACATTACCCTGCCCAAATACTGCATTGACCTTGCTGGGAAAGTTTCAGAGGCACAGAAAGAATGGCCGATTTTAAGTAACTCAAAGTGGAAGGTAGACTAAAACAGGTTTACTCTTAACTCTTTCTGTATGTCTCCATAAGCAGCTTGTGCATCTCCATTAGCCGCTTTAGGGGGGAGAGTGTAAATATTGCCTTTCTGTCCATATCCTCCACACATAAAAAGTTTCAGGTCAGTTTCACCTTTGACAACACCCAGCATCACTGATGGGTGTGGTGGGTGTGGTCAGAAACAAGTAACCACACCCAGCAGTGACTTCACAGGGTCCGGTAGTACACCTGTACATCACTGGAGACGGGGTTTAAGTTACTCTCCAAGACTGATTTATCACTGCCTTGTTAGTTAACCATTGAGGCTTCTGTAATGTATTACTTATGTGTTTTTAGAGATTTGGAAGGCCACGTCCAAAATGATACACTGGCCATTTCTGATGTGTAACCGCTAATTAGCAGAGAACATCATCTGTCTGTGTATATATACATGAATTACATATATAGTTACAAAAACAGGCTCAAACTCAACTCAACCCAAAAACCCACTGACTTCAAGACAAAGGTACTGGAAGTACAAAAATGCTGACTCATCTCTAGTAGAGTGGTTGAGTATTAGTGCTTCAATTGGTACAGCAATCTCAGAACCAACTGATGATCGTCTAATGATGAAAATGGGGGCAACAGCCAACATTTTGGGAGATCTGGTGTAACGGCAATATCCTTGCCAAGATTTACTCTTCTTTATGCTGTTCACAGTTCGATTAGCAACCTGAGACAAGTCCAGACAACATTTCGGCTAATTTATGTACAGAAATTAGAAAAAGGCTAAGAAAAAATCGAAGTCATCATCACATCATAGCTAATCGGTTCACTGATTGCATTTTGGCCGATGAATTCCACCTCTTTTGCTCTCTGCATGGACTGTTTACCTGCAGGCAACTCAATCGTTATTGGTCAATACCACTCGGACTTCAAATGGAAACTAGAATGCTTTCGATACCAAAGTCTTGCACAGGTGCCTGTATACATATGCAGATATCTGTTTATGAGATTAGTACTTTAGTGATGAAAATTCCCTGACAAATTTGCAATTAATCACTTAACTGAAACCAACTGACATGCTGTGAACTTTTAGGGCACCCGTGGGCAGTTATCAGCTTATCCCCAGTTGGTAATCCAGCCTCGGATACATACATATATACATGAATAGTATGCTAATCAACAAGGATGGAGGCTGAGGATTCTGGGTATGGGTTTGTTCTTTATAGTCATCTCTAATCTTTATATCATCCTTACGACCCCTTTATGAAGCACTTGCAAATGAGACTAATTTAACACAAGTAATTGCTCCATGTCTCTGCCACAAGCAGATGACACAGCAAGCTAGTCACATTTTCAAAGCTATTAACCATGGCATGGACACTGATATAACCAGACCTCATTACAAAACATAGCCATCAAAACAAAAGATCTCAAAACATTTCCAAGCCAATTCACCCGATGACAAATTTTGTATGGCAGGTAAGAGATAACCATGAATTGTATTAAGCACAGGAATCTGAGGATAACTGTGAACCAAAAAGTTGCAAGTGTAAAGTACAAACTCTTCAAATGACAATCACCATGGGTAAAATAATGATGACGCACGCTGTCCTGGCAGTTACACTGAGAATGATAGTGGTTGGCAGGTGCGAGTAATGCTTTTTTCCAGATAGGTATGTGCAGATCAATGATGCAGAGTACTTGAAAAACAACAAAAAAGAAAAGAACAAGAGGAAGACGGGGATGTTCGCTGAGAACGCGGCTTTTATTCTTTCTCGTCTGTCAAAGAGAAAAAGGTTCATCCCTTTTATCTTAGAGTTTTATCTTTCATCAAAATTCTGTCTGTGAATGTATGCCTTAAGAAGACTCTTCATCTTTCATTCTTTATATTTTTTTTTTCCATAGGTCACAACTTTGCTTCAGTGGCAAAGGCTTAAGTATTTTGCGTGGGAGTCTCTTTTGACAGGAGATCCTTTTTGTTTTAGTCTTCCCATAAATGTAGCAGCTTCAACATCTAACCACACATCAACCGATGCTGAAAGTGCAACGAATACTCAACACTGTGACACTGAAGTGTTTTTTGTCTAGTTTACCAGACTTTCTTTTAGATATGTCTTTGTCAAAGTGAGGAAAGCTGTAGATGGAAGGGAGGTTACAGGAGATTTTCCTGAGAATGGCTGGTGGTGCCCTTGGCCACAGCCCAATTCTTTATTCCTCCCTTCATTCATTCATTTAGGTGAATAACCCATTCCAGTTTTGGGTTAACCCCAAAATTTCTTTTGTTGCCAGAGGCTGGAGGCAGTCACACCATGACACGCAAAACATCAGAAGGAGAGATAAACAAGAGTGTATGTATGTATGTACGTACGCTGCAGTGCTTGGGAACTGAAAAATACTAAGAAATATTTCAAGCAGAAAATTTGCTGCATACAGGAAGTGTGTGACTTTTCTTTAATTTTAACCAATTTTCCATTGTATCACTGCATAAAAAGGGGAAATTAATTTGGTCTCTGATGTTTTCCCAAGAGGCGAGATGAATTGGAATAGCAATGGTGTTTTCATTACCATTAGACGAAGCAAACACAGGGAGCTAATTTCAACTTTGATGACAGCCCTCAATTATAATGAGTATGTTTCCCCCTGAGCTAATGAGAGACAATGCAATCAGCTGATAATGTGGTCATTTATTTCCCTCCCAATAATTACAGTAGAGTCATTCCGCTTGTTGGTACATAAAGGTTAAGATATTTTGTCACCTCATTTCATTCTTTAAGTTCATTACTGGGTCACCAGGGACACCTGATTGCACCTTCAGCTGAGAAGAAAATGTTGTAGATTAAAGATTGTTCAGCATTTCTGTAGAAGTTTTGCAGAACAATGGTACTTATGAATATATTGGTGTGTTGCAGTGTTTTGTTTGGTATGCTGACACACTGTACATGTCAAATGTTAATTTTCATAAAAAAAATAAACAAACATGCAAAAGAAATGGTCCTTAGAAACACATTCACATACAACCAATTTACATTAGCAACTGCTTTTTATAGCAAATGTAATTATGTTTTCATTAATAAAACTGAACAAGCAAACATTTAGACTACATTAAACAGTGTATCTGCAAAAGGTTCACAGTTGATGCATATATTTTATCTACCATCTCTGCTCTTGTCAACTAAAGCACCTGGGGGTGGCTATGTGGCTCAAGAATTAGAGCAATGGTATACCAATTGAAAGGTCATTGGTTTGATCCCATGTTGAAGTGTCCTTGGCAAGATACTGGACCGAACATTGTTTCCGATGGCTGTGCCATTGGTGTGTTAAGTGGTTGCCATTCTCGGAACCCATCAGCTGTATTCGGCGTCTGGCTTCCGGCAGACGGCGATACAGCCTCTGGGGGCAGACCCCCGATTTTTTGGCATTCCGGTTTGATTTGGGCGGAGGAGGCGAATTTCCGTTTCCGACGTCCGTT
This sequence comes from Epinephelus moara, assembly GCF_006386435.1. Lineage (NCBI taxonomy): Eukaryota > Metazoa > Chordata > Actinopteri > Perciformes > Serranidae > Epinephelus > Epinephelus moara. Next base: position 7,092,567 of record NC_065508.1, on the reverse strand, counting down.
TATATATAAGTAAATATGCTGAACCATTGCGATGGATTCAGAGTTTGCAGTGACGCCAATTATATTCTGCCTCGTTAGTTCACCGCATGGACCGTTCAACCTGGCAACAACTGCAGCCGGCTCAAACGTGGTTGGTCAATATCATGCGGACTACAGACAGCCTACAACCGGAAACCAGGGCTCTTCCGCTCTTCTTCCGGAGGCAAGATCTCCGGGGTTTGCCTATAGAGACTGTATATAGAGACTAAGTGGTTGTGAACGTCTAACTAGTGAGCAGATGGCAACTTGTATGGTAGCCCGGCCACCAGTTTATGAATGAGTGAATGGTGGCTGTGGTGTAAAGTGCTTTGAGTGGTGGACTAGAAAAGGGCTATATACTGGAAATACAGTCCATTTAGTCAGTCCACTTGGTTAAGTGTATGGAGAGATGGTGGTCTTTCAATACCTTTTTGAATATTTAACCAAAACTACGATTTTTTCTTAAACTTAACCAGTGTGTTAGCCGAACCCTAACAACACGTGGGATGCAGTGTATATGACCCAAAGTCCTGTTGAAGGCCACTGTTTTTGTGCCCAATCTAACCTCAATTGCCTCCCTATGACTTCTGTGGAGTATAAAGGTGTCATACTTCCTGGGTTGTAAAAATGTTACCAATGAATGTAATCCTAGCAACATTTATATTACCTTTAAAAAGATATCTGGCAAAGTAAATGTGTGGCATATAAACATATATTTGCAATATTGCTATTGGGAAAATGTTACAAGTTCTTAAACTTCCCTTGCTGTAGTGGAAAATTTAGTAATCTAATGTGTGGAAGAAATATTGAACTAATGGAAACCCCTGGTGTGATAATCGGATCACTTCCTATACAAGGCACTAATCTGTCCTTAGTGCAAGTGGAGCTGTAGCTACTTTTTTCTACAGTGTTCCATAGTCTTTTTACAATTGCCACTTGACAGTTAAAACATTTCCGTTTAGTAATACTACCCACTATTGTTGAGGTGAGTGTTGAAATTCTTAGATTATTAAAATCACAAATCAAATTCCTTTCTGCTTAATGACTTCCTGTGTTCACCATATTCTGTTTCATGTCCCATTTTTTAGGGAAGAGAAATGGATAAATCAAACAGAACAAGAAGTCAGAGTGCATTTGATTGCACTGCATGCCAAATGGTTTGCCCCAAGGTACATTGGCAGCCGTGGACTGATATTGACTCATTAGAGGTTTACAACTGGAGTCCTTCTCTCTGCCAGCAGGTAGAAATAGTTGTAGAGCAGGCCATTAACCAGAAAACAGAACTAATGAAGGGGGAAATTAACAAAACACAAACAAATAACACGTGTTTTTCTGAATTCCCTGCCTGGCTCCTGTTGATATGGCTTTCCTGTTTGCACGTTGCGTCCTCAGTTCATTATGTGAAGCTATCTGGGTCACACACATCTGCCATCATTTGAGAAAGTCATCAAACCAAAAGACAAAATAATACAAGAAACCCATTTAGTCAAAGTTGTAGTTTACCATTAAAAATGAGGTGACCTGGATGGACAATGAGTTATTCCGACCTCTCTGCCTCCAGACTTTTTATAGAAATGACCATAGTACAAACGTAAAACAGGTAAATTTATCATTAGGGCTGAGCAGTTACAAAACATGTACCCCATTTAAACTCTGTGTCCCTTCAGAGAATTGCCTCTAAAAAAAGATTGGTGGCTTTTAGTCTGGTTGTGATATTTCTGTCAACCCTTTCCTAACTGTACTCTTTATGAATTCATACAGTATCCCTATCAGGGATGAAGGGCTTTCAGACATAACAATTTCATAACAGTGGGAGCCGGTCCTTCAGTCAGCAGCTTGTCAGCAGGAATGACATGTTTCAAAGCCTTGGATCTACAGCTATTTAAATACCCATTGGCTTCCTGCCCCCTCAGGATCCTGGGCCAAGTCTCCGTATCCCTCCCCTCATACCAAAGACTGTCACTCACCACACAGAAATCTAAGACGAGCTGTCTCTGAACTCTGATGTGTTGATTTATTTCATGGCATAGCATGCTATGAAATTCTCAAATATATATCTACTCCATTCCAGTAATGTAGTGGTTATTTTTTGTTACACTTCACAGAGTACATGATAAGATATTAGAGAAGGTTAAGCTTTGTTCATAATACAGGCCTTCATGTTCACTGCTACTGCGACTTACAGCTAATATCAGACTGAAATTTAAAAATGTAATCTATATGCAGGGTTTTTCCTTTTCACACTGATTAGGGAAAGACTGATCTGTTTAAGCAACAATGACAGTCCTAAAGCATCTACAGGAGGAAATACGTAGGCACAGTGATAAGTGAGTGACACACTCTTAATGACTACTGTGCAACACCTCAAGCTTCTCTGTGTGAATGACTGCATGAATATATTAAAGGGATAGTGCACCCAAAAATGAAAATTCGGCCATTATCTACTCACCCATATGCCGACGGAGGCTCAGGTGAAGAGTTTAGAGTCCTCACATCACTTGCAGAGATCCAAAGGGAGAGGGAGTAGCAGCACAACTCCACCTAATGGAGGCTTTCGGCGCCCCAGATTCAAATGTCCAAAAACACATAACTGAACCCACAAAATATCTCCATACTGCTCGTCCGTAGTGATCCAAGTGTCCTGAAGCCCCGACATAAAAAGTTGTTTGGAAAAACGTCATTTGAACTCTGTTTTTAGCCTCATTGTTGCCTGTAGCTCTAACTGCCTCTCTGTAACACCGCGCTCACGTGCACAGAGAAGCAGTTAGAGCTACACTACGGACGAGCAGTATGGAGATATTTTGTGGTTTCAATTATGTGTTTTTGGACGATTGAATCTGAGGCGCCGTCAGCCTCCATTAGGTGGAGTTGTGTTGCTTCCCCCTCTCCCCTTGGATCTCCGGAAGTGTTGTGAGGACTTTAAAACATC